>NW_025962051.1:0-32081 GCF_023159225.1 Perognathus longimembris pacificus | reverse complement strand
AGCTATTTTCTCTGTTCCCTCACCACAATCCAGATTCTTTTGGGGAGTTACCAGTACAGTAACCATACCAGGAAGTACTTAATTTATTAAACTACTGCTGTTCTTAATCTCAGTGGAGATATTTACTGATAAACAGCTACCTACGCAGCATGTTCATATAGTTCCTAAATGAGCTTTTATCTCTCTCCCCTCACCACAAATCAGATTCTTCTGAGGAGTTCCCAGTAGTTTATAATTTCCTCTGTATAATTACCTTAACAAGCTCCAGCTGTTTTTATTCTCAGAAGGTTTACTCCCTGATATACAGCTGCCTACCCCCTTCGTAAGTGCAGGTCCTAAATGAGCTATTTTCTCTGTTCCCTCACCACAATCCAGATTCTTTTGGGGAGTTACCAGTACAGTCACCATACTAGGAAGTACATAATTTATTAAGCTACTGGTTTTCTTAATCTCAGTGGAGATATTTACTGATAAACAGCTACCTACGCAGCATGTTCATGTCGTTCCTAAATGAGCTTTTATCTCTCTCCCCTCACCACAAATCAGATTCTTCTGAGGAGTTCCCAGTACATTATCGTTTCCCCTGTGTAATTACCTTAACAAGCTCCAGCTGTTTTTATTCTCAGAAGGTTTACTCCCTGATATACAGCTGCCTACCCCCTTCGTATGTGCAAGTCCTAAATGAGCTTTTTTCTCTGTTCCTTCACCACAATCCAGATTCTTTTGGGGAGTTACCAGTACAGTAACCATACCAGGAAGTACTTCATTTATTAAGCTACTGGTTTTCTTAATCTCAGTGGAGATATTTACTGATAAACAGCTACCTACGCAGCATGTTCATGTCGTTCCTAAATGAGCTTTTATCTCTCTCCCCTCACCACAAATCAGATTCTTCTGAGGAGTTCCCAGTACATTATCCTTTGCCCTGTGTAATTACCTTAACAAGCTCCAGCTGTTTTTATTCTCAGAAGGTTTACTCCCTGATATACAGCTGCCTACCCCCTTCGTAAGTGCAGGTCCTAAATGAGCTATTTTCTCTGTTCCCTCACCACAATCCAGATTTTTTGGGGAGTTACCAGTACACTAACCATACCAGGAAGTACTTAATTTATTAAGCTACTGCTGTTCTTAATCTCAGTGGAGATATTTACTGATAAACAGCTACCTACGCAGCATGTTCATATAGTTCCTAAATGAGCTTTTATCTCTCTCCCCTCACCACAAATCAGATTCTTCTGAGGAGTTCCCAGTCGTTTATAATTTCCTCTGTATAATTACCTTAACAAGCTCCAGCTGTTTTTATTCTCAGAAGGTTTACTCCCTGATATACTGCTGCATACCCCCTTCGTAAGTGCAGGTCCTAAATGAGCTTTTTTTTCTGTTCCCTCACCACAATCCAGATTCTTTTGGGGAGTTACCAGTACAGTAACCATACCAGGAAGTACTTCATTTATTAAGCTACTGCTTTTCTTAATCTCAGTGGAGATATTTACTGATAAACAGCTACCTAGGCAGCATGTTCATGTCGTTCCTAAATGAGCTTTTATCTCTCTCCCCTCACCAACAATCAGATTCTTCTGAGGAGTTCCCAGTACATTGTCCTTTCCCCTGTGTAATTACCTTAACAAGCTCCAGCTGTTTTTATTCTCCGAAGGTTTACTCCCTGATATACAGCTGCCTACCCCCTTCGTAAGTGCAGGTCCTAAATGAGCTTTTTTCTCTGTTCCCTCACCACAATCCAGATTCTTTTGGAGAGTTACCAGTACAGTAACCATACCAGGAAGTACTTAATTTATTAAGCTACTGCTTTTCTTAATCTCAGTGGAGATATTTACTGAAAAACAGCTACCTACGCAGCATGTTCATGTCGTTCCTAAATGAGCTTTTTTCTGTCTCCCCTCAACACAAATCAGATTCTTCTGAGGAGTTCCCAGTACATTATCCTTTCCCCTGTGTAATTACCTTAACAAGCTCCAGCTGGTTTTATTCTCAGAAGGTTTACTCCCTGATATACAGCTGCCTACCCCTTCGTCAGTGCAGGTCCTAAATGAGCTTTTTTCTCTGTTCCCTCACCACAATCCAGATTCTTTTGGGGAGTTACCAGTACAGAAACCATACCAGGAAGTACTTAATTTATTAAGCTGCTGCTTTTCTTAATCTCAGTGGAGATATTTACTGATAAACAGCTACCTACGCAGCATGTTCATGTCGTTCCTAAATGAGCTTTTATCTCTCTCCCCTCACCACAAATGAGATTCTTCTGAGGAGTTCCCAGTACATTATCCTTTCCCCTGTGTAATTACCTTAACAAGCTCCAGCTGCTTTTATTCTCAGAAGGTTTACTCCCTGATATACTGCTGCCTACCCCCTTCGTAAGTTCAGGTCCTAAATGAGCTTTTTCTCTGTTCCCTCACCACAATCCAGATTCTTTTGGGGAGTTACCAGTACAGTAACCATACCAGGAAGTACTTAATTTATTAAGCTACTGCTTTTCTTAATCTCAGTGGGGATATTAACTGATAAACAGCTACCTACGCAGCATGTTCATGTCGTTCCTAAATGAGCTTTTATCTCTCTCCCCTCACCACAAATCAGATTCTTCTGAGGAGTTCCCAGTACATTATCGTTTCCCCTGTGTAATTACCTTAACAAGCTCCAGCTGTTTTTATTCTCAGAAGGTTTACTCCCTGATATACAGCTGCCTACCCCCTTCATAAGTGCAGGTCCTAAATGAGCTTCTTTCTCTGTTCCCTCACCACAATCCAGATTATTTTGGGAGTTACCAGTACAGTAACCATACCAGGAAGTACTTAATTTATTAAGCTCCTGCTTTTCTTAATCTCAGTGGAGATATTTACTGATAAACAGCTACCTACGCAGCATGTTCATGTCGTTCCTAAATGAGCTTTTATCTCTCTCCCCTCACCACAAATCAGATTCTTCTGAGGAGTTCCCAGTACATTATCCTTTCCCCTGTGTAATTACCTTAACAAGCTCCAGCTGTTTTTATTCTCAGAAGGTTGACTCCCTGATATACAGCTGCCTACCCCCTTCGTAAGTGCAGGTCCCAAATGAGCTTTTTTCTCTGTTCCCTCACCACAATCCAGATTCTTTTGGGGAGTTACCAGTTCAGTAACCATACCAGGAAGTACTTAATTTATTAAGCTACTGCTTTTCTTAATCTCAGTGGAGATATTTACTGATAAACAGCTACCTACGCAGCATGTTCATGTCCTTACTAAATGAGCTTTTATCTCTCTCCCCTCACCACAAATGAGAATCTTCTGAGGAGTTCCCAGTATATTATCCTTTCCACTGTGTAATTACCTTAACAAGCTCCAGCTGTGTTTATTCTCAGAAGGTATACTCCCTGATATACAGCTGCCTACCCCCTTCATAAGTGCAGGTTGTAAATGAGGTTTTATCTCTCTCCCCTCACCACAAATCAGATTCTTCTGAGGAGGTCTCAGTACATTATCCTTTCCCCTGTGTAATTACCTTAACAAGCTCCAGGTGTTTTTATTCTCAGAAGGTTTACTCCCTGATATACAGCTGCCTACCCCCTTCGTAAGTGCAGGTCCTAAATGAGCTTTTTTCTCTGTTCCCTCACCAAAATCCAGATTCTTTTGGGGAGTTACCAGTACAGTAACCATACCTGGAAGTACTTAATTTATTGAGCTACTGCTTCTCTTAATCTCAATGTAGATATTTACTGATAAACAGCTACCTACGCAGCATGTTCATGTCGTTCCTAAATGAGCTTTTATCTCTCTCCCCCTCACCACAAATCAGATTCTTCTGCGGAGTTCCCAGTACATTATCCTTTCCCCTGTGTAATTACCTTAACAAGCTCCAGCTGTTCTTATTCTCAGAAGGTTTACTCCCTGATATACAGCTGCCTACCCCCTTCGTAAGTGCAGGTCCTAATTGAGCTTTTTTCTCTGTTCCCTCACCATAATCCAGATTCTTCTGAGGAGTTCCCAGTACATTATCCTTTCCCCTGTGTAATTACCTTAACAAGCTAAAGCTGTTTTTATTCTCAGAAGGTTTACTCCCTGATATACAGCTGCCTACCCCCTTCGTAAGTGCAGGTCCTAAATGAGCTTTTTTCTCTGTTCCCTCACCACAATCCAGATTCTTTTGTGGAGTGACCAGTACAGTAACCATACCAGGAAGTACTTAATTTATTAAGCTACTGCTTTTCTTAATCTCAGTGGAGATATTTACTGATAAACAGCTACCTACGCAGCATGTTCATGTCGTTCCTAAATGAGCTTTTATCTCTCCCCTCACCACAAATCAGATTCTTCTGCGGAGTTCCCAGTACATTATCCTTTGCCCTGTGTAATTACCTTAACAAGCTCCAGCTGTTTTTATTCCCAGAAGGTTTACTCCCTGATATACACCTGCCTACCTCCTTCATAAGTGCAGGTCCTAAATGAGCTTTTTTCTCTGTTCCCTCACCACAATCCAGATTCTTTTGGGGAGTTACAAGTACAGTAACCATACCAGGAAGTACTTAATTTATTAAGCTACTGCTTTTCTTAATCTCAGTGGAGATATTTACTGATAAACAGCTACCTACGCAGCATGTTCATGTCGTTCATAAATGAGCTTTTATCTCTCTCCCCTCACCACAAATCAGATTCTTCTGAATTGTTCCCAGTACATTATCCTTTCCCCTGTGTAATTACCTTAACAACCTCCAGCTGTTTTTATTCTCAGAAGGTTTACTCCCTGATATACAGCTGCCTACCCTCCTCGGAAGTGCAGGTCCTAAATGAGCTTTTTTCTTTGTTCCCGCACCACAATCCAGATTCTTTTGGGGAGTTACCAGTACAGTAACCATACCAGATGTACTTAATTAATTATGCTACTGCTTTTCTTAATATCAGTGGAGATATTTACTGATAAACAGCTAACTACGCAGCATGTTCATGTCGTTCCTAAATGAGCTTTTATCTCTCTCCCCTCACCACAAATCAGATTCTTCTGAGGAGTTCCCAGTACATTATGCTTTCCCCTGTGTAATTACCTTAACAAGCTCCAGCTGTTTTTATTCTCAGAAGGTTTACTCCCTGATATACAGCTGCCTACCCCCTTCGTAAGTGCAGGTCCTAAATGAGCTTTTTTCTCTTTTCCCTCACCAAAATCCAGATTCTTTTGGGGAGTTACCAGTACAGTAACCATACCAGGAAGTACTTAATTTATTAAGCTACTGCTTTTCTTAATCTCAGTGGAGATATTTACTGATAAACAGCTACCTAGGCCGCATGTTCATGTCGTTCCTAAATGAGCTTTTATCTCAATCCCCTCACCACAAATCAGATTCTTCTGAGGAGTTCCCAGTACATTATCCTTTCCCCTGTGTAATTACCTTAACAATCTCCAGCTGTTTTTATTCTCAGAAGGTTTACTCCCTGATATACAGCTGCCTACCCCCTTCGTAAGTGCAGGTCCTAAATGAGCTTTTTTCTCTGTTCCCTCACCACAATCCAGATTCTTTTCGGGATTTACCAGTACAGTAACCATACCAGGAAGTACTTAATTTATTACGCTACTGCTTTTCTTAATCTCAGTGGAGATATTTACTGATAAACAGCTACCTACGCAGCATGTTCATGTCGTTCCTAAATGAGCTTTTATGTCTCACCCCTCACCACAAATCAGATTCTTCTGAATTGTTCCCAGTACATTATCCTTTCCCCTGTGTAATTACATTAACAAGCTCCAGCTGTTTTTATTCTCAGAAGGTTTACTCCCTGATATACAGCTGCCTACCCTCTTCGGAAGTGCAGGTCCTAAATGAGCTTTTTTCTTTGTTCCCTCACCACAATCCAGATTCTTTTGGGGAGTTACCAGTACAGTAACCATACCAGATGTACTTAATTAATTATGCTACTGCTTTTCTTAATATCAGTGGAGATATTTACTGATAAACAGCTAACTACGCAGCATGTTCATGTCGTTCCTAAATGAGGTTTTATCTCTCTCCCCTCACCACAAATCAGATTCTTCTGAGGAGTTCCCAGTACATTATCCTTTCCCCTGTGTAATTACCTAACAAGCTCCAGCTGTTTTTATTCTCAGAAGGTTTACTCCCTGATATACAGCTGCCTACCCCCTTCGTAAGTGCAGATCCTAAATGAGCTTTTTTCTCTGTTCCCTCACCACAATCCAGATTCTTTTGGGGAGTTACCAGTACAGTAACCATACCAGGAAGTACTTAATTTATTAAGCTACTGCTTTTCTTAATCTCAGTGGAGATATTTACTGATAAACAGCTACCTAGGCAGCATGTTCATGTCGTTCCTAAATGAGCTTTTATCTCAATCCCCTCACCACAAATCAGATTCTTCTGAGGAATTCCCAGTACATTATCCTTTCCCCTGTGTAATTACCTTAACAATCTCCAGCTGTTTTTATTCTCAGAAGGTTTACTCCCTGATATACAGCTGCCTACCCCCTTCGTAAGTGCAGGTCCTAAATGAGCTTTTTTCTCTGTTCCCTCACCACAATCCAGATTCTTTTCGGGATTTACCAGTACAGTAACCATACCAGGAAGTACTTAATTTATTACGCTACTGCTTTTCTTAATCTCAGTGGAGATATTTACTGATAAACAGCTACCTACGCAGCATGTTCATGTCGTTCATAAATGAGCTTTTATGTCTCACCCCTCACCACAAATCAGATTCTTCTGAATTGTTCCCAGTACATTATCCTTTCCCCTGTGTAATTACCTTAAAAAGCTCCAGCTGTTTTTATTCCCAGAAGGTTTACTCCCTGATATACACCTGCCTACCCCCTACATAAGTGCAGGTCCTAAATGAGCTTTATTCTCTGTTCCCTCACCACAATCCATATTATTTTGGGGAGTTACCAGTACAGTAACCATACCAGGAAGTACTTTATTTATTAAGCTACTGCTTTTCTTAATCTCAGTGGAGATATTTAGTGATAAACAGCTACATACGCAGCATGTTCATGTCGTTCCTAAATGAGCTTTTATCTCTCTCCCCTCACCACAAATCAGATTCTTCTGAGGAGTTCCCAGTACATTATCCTTTCCCCTGTGTAATTACCTTAACAAGCTGCAGCTGTTTTTATTCTCAGAAGGTTTACTCCCTGATATACTGCTGCCTACCCCCTTCGTAAGTGCAGTTCCTAAATGAGCTTTTTTCTCTGTTCCCTCACCACAATCCAGATTCTTTTGGGGAGTAACCAGTACAGTAACCATACCAGGAAGTACTTTATTTATTAAGCTACTGCTTTTCTTAATCTCATTGGAGATATTTACTGATAAACAGCTACATACGCAGCATGTTCATGTCGTTCCTAAATGAGCTTTTATCTCTCTCCCCTCACCACAAATCAGATTCTTCTGAGGAATTCCAGTACATTTTCCTTTCCCCAGTGTAATTATCTTAACAAGCTCCAGCTGTTTTTATTCTCAGAAGGTTTACTCCCTGATATACTGCTGCCTACCCCCTTCGTAAGTGCAGGTCCTAAATGAGCTTTGTTCTCTGTTCCCTCACCACAATCCAGATTCTTTTGGGGAGTTACCAGTACAGTAACCATACCAGGAAGTACTTAATTTATTAAGCTACTGCTTTTCTTAATCTCAGTGGAGATATTTACTGATAAACAGCTTCCTACGCAGCATGTTCATGTCGTTCCTAAATGAGCTTTTATCTCTCTCCCCTCACCACAAATCAGATTCTTCTGAGGAGTTCCAGTACATTATCCTTTCACCTGTGTAATTACCTTAACAAGCTCCAGCTGTTTTTATTCTCAGAAGGTTTACTCCCTGATATACAGCTGCCTGCCTCATCAGAAAGTGCAGGTCCTAAATGAGCTTTTTTCTCTGTTCCCTCACCACAACCCAGATTCTTTAGGGAGTTACCAGTACAGTAACCATACCAGGAAGTACTTAATTTATTAAGCTACTGCTTTTCTTAATCTCAGTGGAGATATTTACTGATAAACAGCTACCTACGCAGCATGTTCATGTCGTTCCTAATGAGCTTTTATCTCTCTCCCCTCACCCCAAGTCAGATTCTTCTGAATTGTTCCCAGTACATTATCCTTTCCCCTGTGTAATTACCTTAACAAGCTACAGCTGTTTTTATTCTCAGAAGGTTTACTCCCTGATAAACAGCTGCCTACCCCCTTCGTAAGTGCAGGTCCTAAATGAGCTTTTTTCTCTGTTCCCTCACCACAATCCAGATTCTTTTGGGGAGTTACCAGTACAGTAACAATTCCAGGAAGTACTTAATTAATTAAGATACTGCATTTCTTAATCTCAGTGGAGATATTTACTGATAAACAGCTACCTAGGCACCATGTTCATGTCGTTCCTAAATGAGCTTTTATCTCTCTCCCCTCACCACAAATCAGATTCTTCTGAGGACTTCCCAGTACATTATCCTTTCCCCTGTGTAATTACCTTAACAAGCTCCAGCTGTTTTTATTCTCAGAAGGTTTACTCCCTGATATACAGCTGCCTACCCCCTTCGTAAGTGCAGGTCCTAAATGAGTTTTTTCTCTGTTCCCTCACCACAATCCAGATTCTTTTGGGAGTTACCAGTACAGTAACCATACCAGGAACTACTTAATTTATTAAGCTACTGCTTTTCTTAATCTCAGTGGAGATATTTACTGATAAACAGCTACCTAGGCAGCATGTTCATGTCGTTCCTAAATGAGCTTTTATCTCTCCCCTCACCACAAATCAGATTCTTCTGAGGAGTTCCCAGTACATTATCCTTTCCCCTGTGTAATTACCTTAACAAGCTCCAGCTGTTTTTATTCTCAGAAGGTTTACTCCCTGATATACAGCTGCCTACCCCCTTCGTAAGTGCAGGTCCTAAATGAGCTTTTTTCTCTGTTCCCTCACCACAATCTAGATTCTTTTGGGGAGTTACCAGTACAGGAACCATACTAGGAAGTACTTAATTTATTAAGCTACTGCTTTATTTAATCTCAGTAGAGATATTTACTGATAAACAGCTACATACGCAGCATGTTCATGTCGTTCCTAAATGAGCTTTTATCTCTTTCCCCTCACCAGGAATCAGATTCTTCTGAGGAGTTCCCAGTACATTATCCTTTCCCCTGTGTAATTACGTTAACAAGCTCCAGCTGTTTTTATTCTCAGAAGGTTTACCCCCTGATATACAGCTGCCTACCCCCTTCGTAAATGCATGTAATGAATGAGCTTTTTTCTCTGTTCCCTCACCACAATCCAGATTCTTTTGGGGAGTTACCAGTACAGTAACCATACCAGGAAGTACTTAATTTATTAAGCTACTGCTTTTCTTAATCTCAGTGGAGATATTTACTGATAAACAGCTACCTATGCAGCATGTTCATGTCGTTCCTAAATGAGCTTTTATCTCTCTCCCCTCACCAAAAATCAGATTCTTCTGAGGAGTTCCCAGTACATTATCCTTTCCCCTGTGTAATTACCTTAACAAGCTCCAGCTGTTTTTATTCTCAGAAGGTTTACTCCCTGATATACAGCTGCCTAGCCCCTTCGTAAGTGCAGGTCCTAAATGAGCTTTTTTCTCTGTTCCCTCACCACAATCCAGATTCTTTTGGGGAGTTACCAGTAGAGTAACAATACCAGGAAGTACTTAATTTATTAAGCTACTGCTTTTCTTAATCTCAGTGGAGATATTTACTGATAAACAGCTCCCTACGCAGCATGTTCATGTCGTTCCTAAATGAGCTTTTATCTCTCTCCCCTCACCACAAATCAGATTCTTCTGAGGAGTTCCCAGTACATTATCCTTTCCCCTGTGTAATTACCTTAACAAGCTCCAGCTGTTTTTATTCTCAGAAGGTTTACTCCCTGATATACAGCTGCCTACCCCTTTCCTAAGTGTAGGTCCTATATGAGCTTTTTTCTCTGTTCCCTCACCACAATACAGATTCTTTTGTGGAGTGACCAGTTCAGTAACCATACCAGGAAGTACTTAATTTATTAAGCTACTGCTTTTCTTAATCTCAATGGAGATATTTACTGATGAACAGTTACCTACGCAGCATGTTCATGTCGTTCCTAAATGAGCTTTTATCTCTCTCCCCTCACCACAAATCAGATTCTTCTGAGGAGTTCCCAGTACATTATCCTTTCCCCTGTGTAATTACCTTAACAAGCTCCAGCTGTTTTTTTTCTCAGAAGGTTTACTCCCTGATATACAGCTGCCTACCACCTTCGTAAGTGCAGGTCCTAAATGAGCTTTTTTCTCTGTTCCCTCACCACAATCCAGATTCTTTTGGGGAGTTACCAGTACAGTAACCATACCAGGAAGTACTTAATTTATTAAGCTACTGCTTTTCTTAATCTCCGTGGAGATATTTACTGATAAACAGCTACGTACGCAGCATGTACATGTCATTCCTAAATGAGCTTTTATCTCTCTCCCCTCAACACAAATCAGATTCTTCTGAGGAGTTCCCAGTACATTATCATTTCCCCTGTGTAATTACCTTAACAAGCTCCAGCTGTTTTTATTCTCAGAAGGTTTACTCCCTGATATACAGCTGCCTACCCCCTTCGTGAGTGCAGGAACTAAATGAGCTTTTTTCTCTGTTCCCTCACCACAATCCAGATACTTTTGGGGAATTACCAGTACAGTAACCATACCAGTAAGTACTTAATTTATTAAGCTACCGCTTTTCTTAATCTCAGTGGAGGTATTTACTGATAAACAGCTACGTACGCAGCATGTTCATGTCGTTCCTAAATGAGCTTTTATCTCTCTCCCCTCACCACAAATCAGATTCTTCTGAGGAGTTCCCAGTACATTATCCTTTCCCCTGTGTAATTACCTTAACAAGCTCCAGCTGTTTTTATTCGCAGAAGGTTTACTCCCTGATATACAGCTGCCTACCCCCTTCGTAAGTGCAGGTCCTAAATGAGCTTTTTTCTCTGTTCCCTCACCAGAATCCAGATTCTTTTGGGGAGTTACCAGTACAGTCACCATACCAGGAAGTACTTAATTTATTAAGCTACTGCTTTTCTTAATCTCAGTGGAGATATTTACAGATAAACAGCTACCTACGCAGCAAGTTCATGTCATTCCTAAATGAGCTTTTATCTCTCTCCCCTCACCCACAAATCAGATTCTTCTGAGGAGTTCCCAGTACATTATCCTTTCCCCTGTGTAATTACCTTAACAAACTCCAGCTGTTTTTATTCTCAGAAGGTTTACTCCCTGATATACACCTGCCTACCCCCTTCGTAAGTGCAGGTCCTAAATGAGCTTTTTTCTCTGTTCCCTCACCACAACCCAGATTCTTTGGGGAGTTACCAGTACAGTAACCATATCAGAAGTAATTAATTTATTAAGCTACTGCTTTTCTTAATCTCAGTGGAGATATTTACTGATAAACAGCTACCTACGCAGCATGATCATGTCGTTCCTAAATGAGCTTATATCTCTCTCCCCTCACCACAAATCAGATTCTTCTGAATTGTTCCCAGTACATTATCCTTTCCCCTGTGTAATTACCTTAACAAGCTGCAGCTGTTTTTATTCTCAGAAGTTTTACTCCCTGATATACAGCTGCCTACCCCCTTCGTAAGTGCAGGTCCTAAATGAGTTTTTTCTCTGTTCCCTCACCACAATCCAGATTCTTTTGGGGAGTTACCAGTACAGTAACTTTACCAGGAAGTACTTAATTTATTAAGCTACTGCTTTTCTTAATCTCAGTGGAGATATTTACTGATAAACAGCTACGTACCCAGCATGTTCATGTCGTTCTTATATGAGCTTTTATCTCTCTCCCCTCACCACAAATCAGATTCTTCTGAGGAGTTCCCAGTACATTATCCTTTCCCCTGTGTAATTACCTTAACAAGCTCCAGCTGTTTTTATACTCAGAAGGTTTACTTCCTGATATACAGCTGCCTACCCCCTTCGTAAGTGCAGGTCCTAAATGAGCTTTTTTCTCTGTTCCCTCACTACAATCCAGATTCTTTTGGGGAGTTACCAGTACAGTAACCATACCAGGAAGTACTTAATTTATTAAGCTACTGCTTTTCTTAATCTCAGTGGAGATATTTACTGATAAACAGCTACGTACGCAGCATGTTCATGTCGTTTTTAAATGAGCTTTTATCTATCTCCCCTCACCACAAATCAGATTCTTCTGAGGAGTTCCCAGTACATTATCCTTTCCCCTGTGTAATTACCTTAATAAGCTCCAGCTGTTTTTATTCTAAGAAGGTTTACTCCCTGATATACAGCTGCCTACCACCTTCGTAAGTGCAGGTCCTATATGAGTTTTTTCTCTGTTCCCTCACCACAATCCAGATTCTTTTGGGGAGTTACCAGTACAGCAACCATACCAGGAAGTACTTAATTTATGAAGCTACTGCTTTTCTTAATCTCAGTGGAGATATTTACTGATAAACAGCTACCTACGCAGCATGTTCATGTCGTTCCTAAATGAGCTTTTATCTCTCACCCCTCACCACAAATCAGATTCTTCTGAGGAGTTCCCAGTACATTATCCTTTCCCCTGTGTAATTACCTTAACAAGCTCCAGCTGTTTTTATTCTCAGAAGGGTTACTCCCTGATATACAGCTGCCTACCCCCTTCGTAAGTGCAGGTCCTAAATGAGCTTTTTTCTCTGTTCCTTCACCACAATCCAGATTCTTTTGGGGAGTTACCAGTACAGTAACTATACCAGGAAGTACTTAATTTATTAAGCTACTGCTTTTCTTAATCTCAGTGGAGATATTTACTGATAAACAGCTACCTACGCAGCATGTTCATGTCGTTCCTAAATGAGCTTTTATCTCTCTCCCCCTCACCACAAATCAGATTCTTCTGAGGAGTTCCCAGTACATTATCCTTTCCCCTGTGTAATTACCTTAACAAGCTCCAGCTGTTTTTATTCTCAGAAGGTTTACTCCCTGATGTACAGCTGCCTACCCCCTTCGTAAGTGCAGGTCCTAAATGAGCTTTTTTCTCTATTCCCTCACCACAATCCAGATTCTTTTGGGGAGTTACCAGTACAGTAACCATACCAGGAAGTACTTGATTTATTAAGCTACTGCTTTTCTTAATCTCAGTTGAGATATTTACTGATAAACAGCTACCTACGCAGCAAGTTCATATCGTTCCTAAATGAGCTTTTATCTCTCTCCCCTCAACACAAATCAGATTCTTCTGAGGAGTTTCCAGTATTTCATCTTTTCCCCTGTGTAATTACCTTAACAAGCTCCAGCTGTTTTTATTCTCAGAAGGTTTACTCCCTGATATACAGCTGCCTACCCCCGTCGTAAGTGCAGGTCCTAAATGAGCTTTTTTCTCTGTTCCCTCACCACAATCCAGATTCTTTTGGGGAGTTACCAGTACAGTAACCATACCAGGAAGTACTTAATTTATTAAGCTACTGCTTTTCTTAATCTCAGTGGAGATATTTACTGATAAACAGCTACCTACGCAGCATGTTCATGTCGATCCTAAATGAGCTTTTATCTCTCTCCCCTCAACACAAATCAGATTCTTCTGAGGAGTTCCCAGTATTTCATCTTTTCCCCTGTGTAATTACCTTAACAAGCTCCAGCTGTTTTTATTCTCAGAAGGTTTACTCCCTGATATACAGCTGCCTAACCCCTTCGTAAGTGCAGGTCCTAAATGAGCTTTTTTCGCTGTTCCCTCACTACAATCCAGATTCTTTTGGGGAGTTACCAGTACAGTAACCATACCAGGAAGTACTTAATTTATTAAGCTACTGCTTTTCTTAATCTCAGTGGAGATATTTACTGATAAACAGCTACGTACGCAGCATGTTCATGTCGTTTTTAAATGAGCTTTTATCTCTCTCCCCTCACCACAAATCAGATTCTTCTGAGGAGTTCCCAGTACATTATCCTTTCCCCTGTGTAATTACCTTAATAATCTCCAGCTGTTTTTATTCTAAGAAGGTTTACTCCCTGATATACAGCTGCCTACCCCCTTCGTAAGTGCAGGTCCTAAATGAGTTTTTTCTCTGTTCCCTCACCACAATCCAGATTCTTTTGGGGAGTTACCAGTACAGTAACCATACCAGGAAGTACTTAATTTATTAAGCTACTGCTTTTCTTAATCTCAGTGGAGATATTTACTGATAAACAGCTACCTACGCAGCATGTTCATGTCGTTCCTAAATGAGCTTTTATCTCTCACCCCTCACCACAAATCAGATTCTTCTGAGGAGTTCCCAGTACATTATCCTTTCCCCTGTGTAATTACCTTAACAAGCTCCAGCTGTTTTTATTCTCAGAAGGGTTACTCCCTGATATACAGCTGCCTACCCCCTTCGTAAGTGCAGGTCCTAAATGAGCTTTTTTCTCTGTTCCTTCACCACAATCCAGATTCTTTTGGGGAGTTACCAGTACAGTAACTATACCAGGAAGTACTTAATTTATTAAGCTACTGCTTTTCTTAATCTCAGTGGAGATATTTACTGATAAACAGCTACCCACGCAGCATGTTCATGTCGTTCCTAAATGAGCTTTTATCTCTCTCCCCTCACCACAAATCAGATTCTTCTGAGGAGTTCCCAGTACATTATCCTTTCCCCTGTGTAATTACCTTAACAAGCTCCAGCTGTTTTTATTCTCAGAAGGTTTACTCCCTGATGTACAGCTGCCTACCCCCTTCGTAAGTGCAGGTCCTAAATGAGCTTTTTTCTCTATTCCCTCACCACAATCCAGATTCTTTTGGGGAGTTACCAGTACAGTAACCATACCAGGAAGTACTTGATTTATTAAGATACTGCTTTTCTTAATCTCAGTGGAGATATTTACTGATAAACAGCTACCTACGGAGCAAGTTCATATCGTTCTTAAATGAGCTTTTATCTCTCTCCCCTCAACACAAATCAGATTCTTCTGAGGAGTTTCCAGTATTTCATCTTTTCCCCTGTGTAATTACCTTAACAAGCTCCAGCTGTTTTTATTCTCAGAAGGTTTACTCCCTGATATACAGCTGCCTACCCCCTTCGTAAGTGCAGGTCCTAAATGAGCTTTTTTCTCTGTTACCAAACCACAATCCAGATTCTTTGGGGTGTTACCAGTACAGTAACCATACCAGGAAGTACTTAATTTATTAAGCTACTGCTTTTCTTAATCTCAGTGGAGATATTTACTGATAAACAGCTACGTACGCAGCATGTTCATGTCGTTCCTAAATGAGCTTTTATCTCTCTCCCCTCACCACAAATCAGATTCTTCTGAGGAGTTCCCAGTACATTATCCTTTCCCCTGTGTAATTACCTTAACAAGCTCCAGCTGTTTTTATTCTCAGAAGGTTGACTCCCTGATAAACAGCTGCCTACCCCCTTCGTAAGTGCAGGTCCTAAATGAGCTTTTTTCTCTGTTCCCTCACCACAATCCAGATTCTTTTGGGAGTTACCAGTACAGGAACCATACCAGGAAGTACTTAATTTAATAAGCTACTGCTTTTCTTAATCTCAGTGGAGATATTTACTGATAAACATCTACCTACGCAGCATGTTCATGTCGTTCCGAAATGAGCTTTTATCTCTCTCCCCTCACCACAAATCAGATTCTTCTGAGGAGTTCCCAGTACCTTATCCTTTCCCCTGTGTAATTACCTTAACAAGCTCCAGCTGTTTTTATTCTCAGAAGGTTTACTCCCTGATATACAGCTGCCAATCCCCTTCGTAAGTGCAGGTCCTAAATGAGCTTTTTTCTCTGTTCCCTCACCACAATCCAGATTCTTTTGGGGAGTTACCAGTACAGTAACCATACCAGGAAGTACTTAATTTATTAAGCTACTGCTTTTCTTAATCTCAGTGGAGAAATTTACTGATAAACAGCTACGTACGCAGCATGTTCATGTCGTTGCTAAATGAGCTTTTATCTCTCTCCCCTCACCATAAATCAGATTCTTCTGAGGAGTTCCCAGTACATTATCCTCTCCCTGTGTATTTACCTTAACAAGCTCCAGCTGTTTTTATTCTCAGAAGGTTGACTCCCTGATAAACAGCTGCCTACCCCCTTCGTAAGTGCAGGTCCTAAATGAGCTTTTTTCTCTGTTCCCTCACCACAATCCAGATTCTTTTGGGGAGTTACCAGTACAGTAACCATACCAGGAAGTACTTAATTTATTAAGCTACTGCTTTTCTTAATCTCAGTGGAGATATTTACTGATAAACAGCTACCTACGCAGCATGTTCATGTCGTTCCTAAATGAGCTTTTATCTCTCTCCCTCAACACAAATCAGATCCTTCTGAGGAGTTCCCAGTATTTCATCTTTTCCCCTGTGTAATTACCTTAACAAGCTCCAGCTGTTTTTATTCTCAGAAGGTTTACTCCCTGATATACAGCTGCCTACCCCCTTCGTAAGTGCAGGTCCTAAATGAGTTTTTTCTCTGTTCCCTCACCACAATCCAGATTCTTTTGGGGAGTTACCAGTACAGTAACCATACCAGGAAGTACTTAATTTATGAAGCTACTGCTTTTCTTAATCTCAGTGGAGATATTTACTGATAAACAGCTACCTACGCAGCATGTTCATGTCGTTCCTAAATGAGCTTTTTTCTCTCACCCCTCACCACAAATCAGATTCTTCTGAGGAGTTCCCAGTACATTATCCTTTCCCCTGTGTAATTACCTTAACAAGCTCCAGCTGTTTTTATTCTCAGAAGGTTTACTCCCTGATATACAGCTGCCTACCCACTTCGTAAGTGCTGGTCCTAAATGTGCTTTTTTCTCTGTTCCCTCACCACAATCCAGATTCTTTTGTGGAGTGACCAGTACAGTAACCATACCAGGAAGTACATAATTTATTAAGCTACTGCTTTTCTTAATCTCAGTGGAGATATTTACTGATAAACAGCTACCTACGCAGCATGTTCATGTCCTTCCTAAATGAGCTTTTATCTCTCTCCCCTCACCACAAATCAGATTCTTCTGAGGAGTTCCCAGTACATTATCCTTTCCCCTGTGTAATTAACTTAACAAGCTCCAGCTGTTTTTATTCTCAGAAGGTTTACTCCCTGATATACTGCTGCCTACCCCTTTCCTAAGTGTAGGTCCTATATGAGCTTTTTTCTCTGTTCCCTCACCACAATACAGATTCATTTGTGGAGTGACCAGTTCAGTAACCATACCAGGAAGTACTTAATTTATTAAGCTACTGCTTTTCTTAATCTCAATGGAGATATTTACTGATGAACAGTTACCTACGCAGCATGTTCATGTCGTTCCTAAATGAGCTTTTATCTCTCTCCCCTCACCACAAATCAGATTCTTCTGAGGAGTTCCCAGTACATTATCCTTTCCCCTGTGTAATTACCTTAACAAGATCCAGCTGTTTTTTTTCTCAGAAGGTTTACTCCCTGATATACAGCTGCCTACCACCTTCGTAAGTGCAGGTCCTAAATGAGCTTTTTTCTCTGTTCCCTCACCACAATCCAGATTCTTTTGGGGAGTTACCAGTACAGTAACCATACCAGGAAGTACTTAATTTATTAAGCTACTGCTTTTCTTAATCTCCGTGGAGATATTTACTGATAAACAGCTACGTACGCAGCATGTACATGTCATTCCTAAATGAGCTTTTATCTCTCTCCCCTCAACACAAATCAGATTCTTCTGAGGAGTTCCCAGTACATTATCATTTCCCCTGTGTAATTACCTTAACAAGCTCCAGCTGTTTTTATTCTCAGAAGGTTTACTCCCTGATATACAGCTGCCTACCCCCTTCGTGAGTGCAGGAACTAAATGAGCTTTTTTCTCTGTTCCCTCACCACAATCCAGATACTTTTGGGGAATTACCAGTACAGTAACCATACCAGTAAGTACTTAATTTATTAAGCTACCGCTTTTCTTAATCTCAGTGGAGGTATTTACTGATAAACAGCTACGTACGCAGCATGTTCATGTCGTTCCTAAATGAGCTTTTATCTCTCTCCCCCTCACCACAAATCAGATTCTTCTGAGGAGTTCCCAGTACATTATCCTTTCCCCTGTGTAATTACCTTAACAAGCTCCAGCTGTTTTTATTCGCAGAAGGTTTACTCCCTGATATACAGCTGCCTACCCCCTTCGTAAGTGCAGGTCCTAAATGAGCTTTTTTCTCTGTTCCCTCACCAGAATCCAGATTCTTTTGGGGAGTTACCAGTACAGTCACCATACCAGGAAGTACTTAATTTATTAAGCTACTGCTTTTCTTAATCTCAGTGGAGATATTTACAGATAAACAGCTACCTACGCAGCAAGTTCATGTCATTCCTAAATGAGCTTTTATCTCTCTCCCCTCACCACAAATCAGATTCTTCTGAGGAGTTCCCAGTACATTATCCTTTCCCCTGTGTAATTACCTTAACAAACTCCAGCTGTTTTTATTCTCAGAAGGTTTACTCCCTGATATACAGCTGCCTACCCCCTTCGTAAGTGCAGGTCCTAAATGAGCTTTTTTCTCTGTTCCCTCACCACAACCCAGATTCTTTGGGGAGTTACCAGTACAGTAACCATATCAGGAAGTAATTAATTTATTAAGCTACTGCTTTTCTTAATCTCAGTGGAGATATTTACTGATAAACAGCTACCTACGCAGCCTGATCATGTCGTTCCTAAATGAGCTTATATCTCTCTCCCCTCACCACAAATCAGATTCTTCTGAATTGTTCCCAGTACATTATCCTTTCCCCTGTGTAATTACCTTAACAAGCTGCAGCTGTTTTTATTCTCAGAAGGGTTACTCCCTGATATACAGCTGCCTACCCCCTTCGTAAGTGCAGGTCCTAAATGAGCTTTTTTCTCTGTTCCTTCACCACAATCCAGATTCTTTTGGTGAGTTACCAGTACAGTAACTATACCAGGAAGTACTTAATTTATTAAGCTACTGCTTTTCTTAATCTCAGTGGAGATATTTACTGATAAACAGCTACCTACGCAGCATGTTCATGTCGTTCCTAAATGAGCTTTTATCTCTCTCCCCTCACCACAAATCAGATTCTTCTGAGGAGTTCCCAGTACATTATCCTTTCCCCTGTGTAATTACCTTAACAAGCTCCAGCTGTTTTTATTCTCAGAAGGTTTACTCCCTGATGTACAGCTGCCTACCCCCTTCGTAAGTGCAGGTCCTAAATGAGCTTTTTTCTCTATTCCCCTCACCACAATCCAGATTCTTTTGGGAGTTACCAGTACAGTAACCATACCAGGAAGTACTTGATTTATTAAGCTACTGCTTTTCTTAATCTCAGTTGAGATATTTACTGATAAACAGCTACCTACGCAGCAAGTTCATATCGTTCCTAAATGAGCTTTTATCTCTCTCCCCTCAACACAAATCAGATTCTTCTGAGGAGTTTCCAGTATTTCATCTTTTCCCCTGTGTAATTACCTTAACAAGCTCCAGCTGTTTTTATTCTCAGAAGGTTTACTCCCTGATATACAGCTGCCTACCCCCTTCGTAAGTGCAGGTCCTAAATGAGCTTTTTTCTCTGTTCCCTCACCACAATCCAGATTCTTTTGGGGAGTTACCAGTACAGTAACCATACCAGGAAGTACTTAATTTATTAAGCTACTGCTTTTCTTAATCTCAGTGGAGATATTTACTGATAAACAGCTACCTACGCAGCATGTTCATGTCGATCCTAAATGAGCTTTTATCTCTCTCCCCTCAACACAAATCAGATTCTTCTGAGGAGTTCCCAGTATTTCATCTTTTCCCCTGTGTAATTACCTTAACAAGCTCCAGCTGTTTTTATTCTCAGAAGGTTTACTCCCTGATATACAGCTGCCTAACCCCTTCGTAAGTGCAGGTCCTAAATGAGCTTTTTTTCGCTGTTCCCTCACTACAATCCAGATTCTTTTGGGGAGTTACCAGTACAGTAACCATACCAGGAAGTACTTAATTTATTAAGCTACTGCTTTTCTTAATCTCAGTGGAGATATTTACTGATAAACAGCTACGTACGCAGCATGTTCATGTCGTTTTTAAATGAGCTTTTATCTCTCTCCCCTCACCACAAATCAGATTCTTCTGAGGAGTTCCCAGTACATTATCCTTTCCCCTGTGTAATTACCTTAATAATCTCCAGCTGTTTTTATTCTAAGAAGGTTTACTCCCTGATATACAGCTGCCTACCCCCTTCGTAAGTGCAGGTCCTAAATGAGTTTTTTCTCTGTTCCCTCACCACAATCCAGATTCTTTTGGGGAGTTACCAGTACAGTAACCATACCAGGAAGTACTTAATTTATTAAGCTACTGCTTTTCTTAATCTCAGTGGAGATATTTACTGATAAACAGCTACCTACGCAGCATGTTCATGTCGTTCCTAAATGAGCTTTTATCTCTCACCCCTCACCACAAATCAGATTCTTCTGAGGAGTTCCCAGTACATTATCCTTTCCCCTGTGTAATTACCTTAACAAGCTCCAGCTGTTTTTATTCTCAGAAGGGTTACTCCCTGATATACAGCTGCCTACCCCCTTCGTAAGTGCAGGTCCTAAATGAGCTTTTTTCTCTGTTCCTTCACCACAATCCAGATTCTTTTGGGGAGTTACCAGTACAGTAACTATACCAGGAAGTACTTAATTTATTAAGCTACTGCTTTTCTTAATCTCAGTGGAGATATTTACTGATAAACAGCTACCCACGCAGCATGTTCATGTCGTTCCTAAATGAGCTTTTATCTCTCTCCCCTCACCACAAATCAGATTCTTCTGAGGAGTTCCCAGTACATTATCCTTTCCCCTGTGTAATTACCTTAACAAGCTCCAGCTGTTTTTATTCTCAGAAGGTTTACTCCCTGATGTACAGCTGCCTACCCCCTTCGTAAGTGCAGGTCCTAAATGAGCTTTTTTCTCTATTCCCTCACCACAATCCAGATTCTTTTGGGGAGTTACCAGTACAGTAACCATACCAGGAAGTACTTGATTTATTAAGATACTGCTTTTCTTAATCTCAGTGGAGATATTTACTGATAAACAGCTACCTACGCAGCAAGTTCATATCGTTCTTAAATGAGCTTTTATCTCTCTCCCCTCAACACAAATCAGATTCTTCTGAGGAGTTTCCAGTATTTCATCTTTTCCCCTGTGTAATTACCTTAACAAGCTCCAGCTGTTTTTATTCTCAGAAGGTTTACTCCCTGATATACAGCTGCCTACCCCCTTCGTAAGTGCAGGTCCTAAATGAGCTTTTTTCTCTGTTACCAAACCACAATCCAGATTCTTTGGGGAGTTACCAGTACAGTAACCGTACCAGGAAGTACTTAATTTATTAAGCTACTGCTTTTCTTAATCTCAGTGGAGATATTTACTGATAAACAGCTACGTACGCAGCATGTTCATGTCGTTCCTAAATGAGCTTTTATCTCTCTCCCCTCACCACAAATCAGATTCTTCTGAGGAGTTCCCAGTACATTATCCTTTCCCCTGTGTAATTACCTTAACAAGCTCCAGCTGTTTTTATTCTCAGAAGGTTGACTCCCTGATAAACAGCTGCCTACCCCCTTCGTAAGTGCAGGTCCTAAATGAGCTTTTTTCTCTGTTCCCTCACCACAATCCAGATTCTTTTGGGGAGTTACCAGTACAGGAACCATACCAGGAAGTACTTAATTTAATAAGCTACTGCTTTTCTTAATCTCAGTGGAGATATTTACTGATAAACATCTACCTACGCAGCATGTTCATGTCGTTCCGAAATGAGCTTTTATCTCTCTCCCCTCACCACAAATCAGATTCTTCTGAGGAGTTCCCAGTACCTTATCCTTTCCCCTGTGTAATTACCTTAACAAGCTCCAGCTGTTTTTATTCTCAGAAGGTTTACTCCCTGATATACAGCTGCCTATCCCCTTCGTAAGTGCAGGTCCTAAATGAGCTTTTTTCTCTGTTCCCTCACCACAATCCAGATTCTTTTGGGGAGTTACCAGTACAGTAACCATACCAGGAAGTACTTAATTTATTAAGCTACTGCTTTTCTTAATCTCAGTGGAGAAATTTACTGATAAACAGCTACGTACGCAGCATGTTCATGTCGTTGCTAAATGAGCTTTTATCTCTCTCCCCTCACCATAAATCAGATTCTTCTGAGGAGTTCCCAGTACATTATCCTCTCCCCTGTGTATTTACCTTAACAAGCTCCAGCTGTTTTTATTCTCA
This sequence comes from Perognathus longimembris pacificus, assembly GCF_023159225.1. Lineage (NCBI taxonomy): Eukaryota > Metazoa > Chordata > Mammalia > Rodentia > Heteromyidae > Perognathus > Perognathus longimembris. The sequence goes on along the minus strand of NW_025962051.1, from coordinate 9,935 downwards.
GAAGGTTGACTCCCTGATAAACAGCTGCCTACCCCCTTCGTAAGTGCAGGTCCTAAATGAGCTTTTATCTCTGTTCCCTCACCACAATCCAGATTCTTTTGGGGAGTTACCAGTACAGTAACCATACCAGGAAGTACTTAATTTATTAAGCTACTGCTTTTCTTAATCTCAGTGGAGATATTTACTGATAAACAGCTACCTACGCAGCATGTTCATGTCGTTCCTAAATGAGCTTTTATCTCTCTCCCTCAACACAAATCAGATTCTTCTGAGGAGTTCCCAGTATTTCATCTTTTCCCCTGTGTAATTACCTTAACAAGCTCCAGCTGTTTTTATTCTCAGAAGGTTTACTCCCTGATATACAGCTGCCTAACCCCTTCGTAAGTGCAGGTCCTAAATGAGCTTTTTTCGCTGTTCCCTCACTACAATCCAGATTCTTTTGGGGAGTTACCAGTACAGTAACCATACCAGGAAGTACTTAATTTATTAAGCTACTGCTTTTCTTAATCTCAGTGGAGATATTTACTGATAAACAGCTACGTACGCAGCATGTTCATGTCGTTTTTAAATGAGCTTTTATCTCTCTCCCCTCACCACAAATCAGATTCTTCTGAGGAGTTCCCAGTACATTATCCTTTCCCCTGTGTAATTACCTTAATAAGCTCCAGCTGTTTTTATTCTAAGAAGGTTTACTCCCTGATATACAGCTGCCTACCCCCTTCGTAAGTGCAGGTCCTAAATGAGTTTTTTCTCTGTTCCCTCACCACAATCCAGATTCTTTTGGGGAGTTACCAGTACAGTAACCATACCAGGAAGTACTTAATTTATGAAGCTACTGCTTTTCTTAATCTCAGTGGAGATATTTACTGATAAACAGCTACCTACGCAGCATGTTCATGTCTTTCCTAAATGAGCTTTTATCTCTCACCCCTCACCACAAATCAGATTCTTCTGAGGAGTTCCCAGTACATTATCCTTTCCCCTGTGTAATTACCTTAACAAGCTCCAGCTGTTTTTATTCTCAGAAGGTTTACTCCCTGATATACAGCTGCCTACCCACTTCGTAAGTGCTGGTCTTAAATGTGCTTTTTTCTCTGTTCCCTCACCACAATCCAGATTCTTTTGTGGAGTGACCAGTACAGTAACCATACCAGGAAGTACATAATTTATTAAGGTACTGCTTTTCTTAATCTCAGTGGAGATATTTACTGATAAACAGCTACCTACGCAGCATGTTCATGTCCTTCCTAAATGAGCTTTTATCTCTCTCCCCTCACCACAAATCAGATTCTTCTGAGGAGTTCCCAGTACATTATCCTTTCCCCTGTGTAATTAACTTAACAAGCTCCAGCTGTTTTTATTCTCAGAAGGTTTACTCCCTGATATACTGCTGCCTACCCCTTTCCTAAGTGTAGGTCCTATATGAGCTTTTTTCTCTGTTCCCTCACCACAATACAGATTCTTTTGTGGAGTGACCAGTTCAGTAACCATACCAGGAAGTACTTAATTTATTAAGCTACTGCTTTTCTTAATCTCAATGGAGATATTTACTGATGAACAGTTACCTACGCAGCATGTTCATGTCGTTCCTAAATGAGCTTTTATCTCTCTCCCCTCACCACAAATCAGATTCTTCTGAGGAGTTCCCAGTACATTATCCTTTCCCCTGTGTAATTACCTTAACAAGCTCCAGCTGTTTTTATTCTCAGAAGGTTTACTCCCTGATATACAGCTGCCTACCCCCTTCGTAAGTGCAGGTCCTAAATGAGCTTTTTTCTCTTTTCCCTCACCAAAATCCAGATTCTTTTGGGGAGTTACCAGTACAGTAACCATACCAGGAAGTACTTAATTTATTAAGCTACTGCTTTTCTTAATCTCAGTGGAGATATTTACTGATAAACAGCTACCTAGGCCGCATGTTCATGTCGTTCCTAAATGAGCTTTTATCTCAATCCCCTCACCACAAATCAGATTCTTCTGAGGAGTTCCCAGTACATTATCCTTTCCCCTGTGTAATTACCTTAACAATCTCCAGCTGTTTTTATTCTCAGAAGGTTTACTCCCTGATATACAGCTGCCTACCCCCTTCGTAAGTGCAGGTCCTAAATGAGCTTTTTTCTCTGTTCCCTCACCACAATCCAGATTCTTTTCGGGATTTACCAGTACAGTAACCATACCAGGAAGTACTTAATTTATTACGCTACTGCTTTTCTTAATCTCAGTGGAGATATTTACTGATAAACAGCTACCTACGCAGCATGTTCATGTCGTTCCTAAATGAGCTTTTATGTCTCACCCCTCACCACAAATCAGATTCTTCTGAATTGTTCCCAGTACATTATCCTTTCCCCTGTGTAATTACATTAACAAGCTCCAGCTGTTTTTATTCTCAGAAGGTTTACTCCCTGATATACAGCTGCCTACCCTCTTCGGAAGTGCAGGTCCTAAATGAGCTTTTTTCTTTGTTCCCTCACCACAATCCAGATTCTTTTGGGGAGTTACCAGTACAGTAACCATACCAGATGTACTTAATTAATTATGCTACTGCTTTTCTTAATATCAGTGGAGATATTTACTGATAAACAGCTAACTACGCAGCATGTTCATGTCGTTCCTAAATGAGGTTTTATCTCTCTCCCCTCACCACAAATCAGATTCTTCTGAGGAGTTCCCAGTACATTATCCTTTCCCCTGTGTAATTACCTTAACAAGCTCCAGCTGTTTTTATTCTCAGAAGGTTTACTCCCTGATATACAGCTGCCTACCCCCTTCGTAAGTGCAGATCCTAAATGAGCTTTTTTCTCTGTTCCCTCACCACAATCCAGATTCTTTTGGGGAGTTACCAGTACAGTAACCATACCAGGAAGTACTTAATTTATTAAGCTACTGCTTTTCTTAATCTCAGTGGAGATATTTACTGATAAACAGCTACCTAGGCAGCATGTTCATGTCGTTCCTAAATGAGCTTTTATCTCAATCCCCTCACCACAAATCAGATTCTTCTGAGGAATTCCCAGTACATTATCCTTTCCCCTGTGTAATTACCTTAACAATCTCCAGCTGTTTTTATTCTCAGAAGGTTTACTCCCTGATATACAGCTGCCTACCCCCTTCGTAAGTGCAGGTCCTAAATGAGCTTTTTTCTCTGTTCCCTCACCACAATCCAGATTCTTTTCGGGATTTACCAGTACAGTAACCATACCAGGAAGTACTTAATTTATTACGCTACTGCTTTTCTTAATCTCAGTGGAGATATTTACTGATAAACAGCTACCTACGCAGCATGTTCATGTCGTTCCTAAATGAGCTTTTATGTCTCACCCCTCACCACAAATCAGATTCTTCTGAATTGTTCCCAGTACATTATCCTTTCCCCTGTGTAATTACCTTAAAAAGCTCCAGCTGTTTTTATTCCCAGAAGGTTTACTCCCTGATATACACCTGCCTACCCCCTACATAAGTGCAGGTCCTAAATGAGCTTTATTCTCTGTTCCCTCACCACAATCCATATTATTTTGGGGAGTTACCAGTACAGTAACCATACCAGGAAGTACTTTATTTATTAAGCTACTGCTTTTCTTAATCTCAGTGGAGATATTTAGTGATAAACAGCTACATACGCAGCATGTTCATGTCGTTCCTAAATGAGCTTTTATCTCTCTCCCCTCACCACAAATCAGATTCTTCTGAGGAGTTCCCAGTACATTATCCTTTCCCCTGTGTAATTACCTTAACAAGCTGCAGCTGTTTTTATTCTCAGAAGGTTTACTCCCTGATATACTGCTGCCTACCCCCTTCGTAAGTGCAGTTCCTAAATGAGCTTTTTTCTCTGTTCCCTCACCACAATCCAGATTCTTTGGGGAGTAACCAGTACAGTAACCATACCAGGAAGTACTTTATTTATTAAGCTACTGCTTTTCTTAATCTCATTGGAGATATTTACTGATAAACAGCTACATACGCAGCATGTTCATGTCGTTCCTAAATGAGCTTTTATCTCTCTCCCCTCACCACAAATCAGATTCTTCTGAGGAATTCCCAGTACATTTTCCTTTCCCCAGTGTAATTATCTTAACAAGCTCCAGCTGTTTTTATTCTCAGAAGGTTTACTCCCTGATATACTGCTGCCTACCCCCTTCGTAAGTGCAGGTCCTAAATGAGCTTTGTTCTCTGTTCCCTCACCACAATCCAGATTCTTTTGGGAGTTACCAGTACAGTAACCATACCAGGAAGTACTTAATTTATTAAGCTACTGCTTTTCTTAATCTCAGTGGAGATATTTACTGATAAACAGCTTCCTACGCAGCATGTTCATGTCGTTCCTAAATGAGCTTTTATCTCTCTCCCCTCACCACAAATCAGATTCTTCTGAGGAGTTCCCAGTACATTATCCTTTCACCTGTGTAATTACCTTAACAAGCTCCAGCTGTTTTTATTCTCAGAAGGTTTACTCCCTGATATACAGCTGCCTGCCTCATCAGAAAGTGCAGGTCCTAAATGAGCTTTTTTCTCTGTTCCCTCACCACAACCCAGATTCTTTAGGGAGTTACCAGTACAGTAACCATACCAGGAAGTACTTAATTTATTAAGCTACTGCTTTTCTTAATCTCAGTGGAGATATTTACTGATAAACAGCTACCTACGCAGCATGTTCATGTCGTTCCTAAATGAGCTTTTATCTCTCTCCCCCTCACCCCAAGTCAGATTCTTCTGAATTGTTCCCAGTACATTATCCTTTCCCCTGTGTAATTACCTTAACAAGCTACAGCTGTTTTTATTCTCAGAAGGTTTACTCCCTGATAAACAGCTGCCTACCCCCTTCGTAAGTGCAGGTCCTAAATGAGCTTTTTTCTCTGTTCCCTCACCACAATCCAGATTCTTTTGGGGAGTTACCAGTACAGTAACAATTCCAGGAAGTACTTAATTAATTAAGATACTGCATTTCTTAATCTCAGTGGAGATATTTACTGATAAACAGCTACCTAGGCACCATGTTCATGTCGTTCCTAAATGAGCTTTTATCTCTCTCCCCTCACCACAAATCAGATTCTTCTGAGGACTTCCCAGTACATTATCCTTTCCCCTGTGTAATTACCTTAACAAGCTCCAGCTGTTTTTATTCTCAGAAGGTTTACTCCCTGATATACAGCTGCCTACCCCCTTCGTAAGTGCAGGTCCTAAATGAGTTTTTTCTCTGTTCCCTCACCACAATCCAGATTCTTTTGGGGAGTTACCAGTACAGTAACCATACCAGGAACTACTTAATTTATTAAGCTACTGCTTTTCTTAATCTCAGTGGAGATATTTACTGATAAACAGCTACCTAGGCAGCATGTTCATGTCGTTCCTAAATGAGCTTTTATCTCTCCCCCTCACCACAAATCAGATTCTTCTGAGGAGTTCCCAGTACATTATCCTTTCCCCTGTGTAATTACCTTAACAAGCTCCAGCTGTTTTTATTCTCAGAAGGTTTACTCCCTGATATACAGCTGCCTACCCCCTTCGTAAGTGCAGGTCCTAAATGAGCTTTTTTCTCTGTTCCCTCACCACAATCTAGATTCTTTTGGGAGTTACCAGTACAGGAACCATACTAGGAAGTACTTAATTTATTAAGCTACTGCTTTATTTAATCTCAGTAGAGATATTTACTGATAAACAGCTACATACGCAGCATGTTCATGTCGTTCCTAAATGAGCTTTTATCTCTTTCCCCTCACCAGGAATCAGATTCTTCTGAGGAGTTCCCAGTACATTATCCTTTCCCCTGTGTAATTACGTTAACAAGCTCCAGCTGTTTTTATTCTCAGAAGGTTTACCCCCTGATATACAGCTGCCTACCCCCTTCGTAAATGCATGTAATGAATGAGCTTTTTTCTCTGTTCCCTCACCACAATCCAGATTCTTTTGGGGAGTTACCAGTACAGTAACCATACCAGGAAGTACTTAATTTATTAAGCTACTGCTTTTCTTAATCTCAGTGGAGATATTTACTGATAAACAGCTACCTATGCAGCATGTTCATGTCGTTCCTAAATGAGCTTTTATCTCTCTCCCCTCACCAAAAATCAGATTCTTCTGAGGAGTTCCCAGTACATTATCCTTTCCCCTGTGTAATTACCTTAACAAGCTCCAGCTGTTTTTATTCTCAGAAGGTTTACTCCCTGATATACAGCTGCCTAGCCCCTTCGTAAGTGCAAGGTCCTAAATGAGCTTTTTTCTCTGTTCCCTCACCACAATCCAGATTCTTTTGGGGAGTTACCAGTAGAGTAACAATACCAGGAAGTACTTAATTTATTAAGCTACTGCTTTTCTTAATCTCAGTGGAGATATTTACTGATAAACAGCTCCCTACGCAGCATGTTCATGTCGTTCCTAAATGAGCTTTTATCTCTCTCCCCTCACCACAAATCAGATTCTTCTGAGGAGTTCCCAGTACATTATCCTTTCCCCTGTGTAATTACCTTAACAAGCTCCAGCTGTTTTTATTCTCAGAAGGTTTACTCCCTGATATACAGCTGCCTACCCCTTTCCTAAGTGTAGGTCCTATATGAGCTTTTTTCTCTGTTCCCTCACCACAATACAGATTCTTTTGTGGAGTGACCAGTTCAGTAACCATACCAGGAAGTACTTAATTTATTAAGCTACTGCTTTTCTTAATCTCAATGGAGATATTTACTGATGAACAGTTACCTACGCAGCATGTTCATGTCGTTCCTAAATGAGCTTTTATCTCTCTCCCCTCACCACAAATCAGATTCTTCTGAGGAGTTCCCAGTACATTATCCTTTCCCCTGTGTAATTACCTTAACAAGCTCCAGCTGTTTTTTTTCTCAGAAGGTTTACTCCCTGATATACAGCTGCCTACCACCTTCGTAAGTGCAGGTCCTAAATGAGCTTTTTTCTCTGTTCCCTCACCACAATCCAGATTCTTTTGGGGAGTTACCAGTACAGTAACCATACCAGAAGTACTTAATTTATTAAGCTACTGCTTTTCTTAATCTCCGTGGAGATATTTACTGATAAACAGCTACGTACGCAGCATGTACATGTCATTCCTAAATGAGCTTTTATCTCTCTCCCCTCAACACAAATCAGATTCTTCTGAGGAGTTCCCAGTACATTATCATTTCCCCTGTGTAATTACCTTAACAAGCTCCAGCTGTTTTTATTCTCAGAAGGTTTACCTCCCTGATATACAGCTGCCTACCCCCTTCGTGAGTGCAGGAACTAAATGAGCTTTTTTCTCTGTTCCCTCACCACAATCCAGATACTTTTGGGGAATTACCAGTACAGTAACCATACCAGTAAGTACTTAATTTATTAAGCTACCGCTTTCTTAATCTCAGTGGAGGTATTTACTGATAAACAGCTACGTACGCAGCATGTTCATGTCGTTCCTAAATGAGCTTTTATCTCTCTCCCCTCACCACAAATCAGATTCTTCTGAGGAGTTCCCAGTACATTATCCTTTCCCCTGTGTAATTACCTTAACAAGCTCCAGCTGTTTTTATTCGCAGAAGGTTTACTCCCTGATATACAGCTGCCTACCCCCTTCGTAAGTGCAGGTCCTAAATGAGCTTTTTTCTCTGTTCCCTCACCAGAATCCAGATTCTTTTGGGGAGTTACCAGTACAGTCACCATACCAGGAAGTACTTAATTTATTAAGCTACTGCTTTTCTTAATCTCAGTGGAGATATTTACAGATAAACAGCTACCTACGCAGCAAGTTCATGTCATTCCTAAATGAGCTTTTATCTCTCTCCCCTCACCACAAATCAGATTCTTCTGAGGAGTTCCCAGTACATTATCCTTTCCCCTGTGTAATTACCTTAACAAACTCCAGCTGTTTTTATTCTCAGAAGGTTTACTCCCTGATATACACCTGCCTACCCCCTTCGTAAGTGCAGGTCCTAAATGAGCTTTTTTCTCTGTTCCCTCACCACAACCCAGATTCTTTGGGGAGTTACCAGTACAGTAACCATATCAGGAAGTAATTAATTTATTAAGCTACTGCTTTTCTTAATCTCAGTGGAGATATTTACTGATAAACAGCTACCTACGCAGCCTGATCATGTCGTTCCTAAATGAGCTTATATCTCTCTCCCCTCACCACAAATCAGATTCTTCTGAATTGTTCCCAGTACATTATCCTTTCCCCTGTGTAATTACCTTAACAAGCTGCAGCTGTTTTTATTCTCAGAAGTTTTACTCCCTGATATACAGCTGCCTACCCCCTTCGTAAGTGCAGGTCCTAAATGAGTTTTTTCTCTGTTCCCTCACCACAATCCAGATTCTTTTTGGGAGTTACCAGTACAGTAACTTTACCAGGAAGTACTTAATTTATTAAGCTACTGCTTTTCTTAATCTCAGTGGAGATATTTACTGATAAACAGCTACGTACCCAGCATGTTCATGTCGTTCTTATATGAGCTTTTATCTCTCTCCCCTCACCACAAATCAGATTCTTCTGAGGAGTTCCCAGTACATTATCCTTTCCCCTGTGTAATTACCTTAACAAGCTCCAGCTGTTTTTATACTCAGAAGGTTTACTTCCTGATATACAGCTGCCTACCCCCTTCGTAAGTGCAGGTCCTAAATGAGCTTTTTTCTCTGTTCCCTCACTACAATCCAGATTCTTTTGGGGAGTTACCAGTACAGTAACCATACCAGGAAGTACTTAATTTATTAAGCTACTGCTTTTCTTAATCTCAGTGGAGATATTTACTGATAAACAGCTACGTACGCAGCATGTTCATGTCGTTTTTAAATGAGCTTTTATCTATCTCCCCTCACCACAAATCAGATTCTTCTGAGGAGTTCCCAGTACATTATCCTTTCCCCTGTGTAATTACCTTAATAAGCTCCAGCTGTTTTTATTCTAAGAAGGTTTACTCCCTGATATACAGCTGCCTACCACCTTCGTAAGTGCAGGTCCTATATGAGTTTTTTCTCTGTTCCCTCACCACAATCCAGATTCTTTTGGGGAGTTACCAGTACAGCAACCATACCAGGAAGTACTTAATTTATGAAGCTACTGCTTTTCTTAATCTCAGTGGAGATATTTACTGATAAACAGCTACCTACGCAGCATGTTCATGTCGTTCCTAAATGAGCTTTTATCTCTCACCCCTCACCACAAATCAGATTCTTCTGAGGAGTTCCCAGTACATTATCCTTTCCCCTGTGTAATTACCTTAACAAGCTCCAGCTGTTTTTATTCTCAGAAGGGTTACTCCCTGATATACAGCTGCCTACCCCCTTCGTAAGTGCAGGTCCTAAATGAGCTTTTTTCTCTGTTCCTTCACCACAATCCAGATTCTTTTGGGGAGTTACCAGTACAGTAACTATACCAGGAAGTACTTAATTTATTAAGCTACTGCTTTTCTTAATCTCAGTGGAGATATTTACTGATAAACAGCTACCTACGCAGCATGTTCATGTCGTTCCTAAATGAGCTTTTATCTCTCTCCCCCTCACCACAAATCAGATTCTTCTGAGGAGTTCCCAGTACATTATCCTTTCCCCTGTGTAATTACCTTAACAAGCTCCAGCTGTTTTTATTCTCAGAAGGTTTACTCCCTGATGTACAGCTGCCTACCCCCTTCGTAAGTGCAGGTCCTAAATGAGCTTTTTTCTCTATTCCCTCACCACAATCCAGATTCTTTTGGGGAGTTACCAGTACAGTAACCATACCAGGAAGTACTTGATTTATTAAGCTACTGCTTTTCTTAATCTCAGTTGAGATATTTACTGATAAACAGCTACCTACGCAGCAAGTTCATATCGTTCCTAAATGAGCTTTTATCTCTCCTCCCCTCAACACAAATCAGATTCTTCTGAGGAGTTTCCAGTATTTCATCTTTTCCCCTGTGTAATTACCTTAACAAGCTCCAGCTGTTTTTATTCTCAGAAGGTTTACTCCCTGATATACAGCT
>NW_025962050.1:0-46791 GCF_023159225.1 Perognathus longimembris pacificus | reverse complement strand
GGAAGTACTGAATTTATTAAGCTACTGCTTTCCTTAATCTCAGTGGAGATATTTACTGATAAACAGCTACCTACGCAGCATGTTCATGTCGTTCCTAAATGAGCTTTTATCTCTCTCCCCTCACCACAAATCAGATTCTTCTTAGGAGTTCCCAGTACATTATCCTTTCCCCTGTGTAATTACCTTAACAAGCTCCAGCTGTTTTTATTCTCAAAAGGTTTACTCCCTGATATACTGCTGCCTACCCCCTTCGTAAGTGCAGGTCCTAAATGAGCTTTTTTCTCTGTTCCCCTCACCACAATCCAGATTCTTTTTGGGGAGTTACCAGTACAGTATCCATACCAGGAAGTACTTAATTTATTAAGCTACTACTTTTCTTAATCTCAGTGCAGATATTTACTGATAAACAGCTACCTACGCAGCATGTTCATGTCGTTCCTAAATGAGCTTTTATCTCTCCCCCCTCACCACAAATCAGATTCTTCTGAGGAGTTCCCAGTACATTATCCTTTCCCCTGAGTAATTACCTTACCAAGCTCCACCTGTTTTTATTCTCAGAAGGTTTACTCCCTGATATACAGCTGCCTACCCCCTTCGTAAGTGCAGGTAATATATGAGCTTTTTTCTCTGTTCCCTCACCACAATCCAGATTCTTTTGGGGAGTTACCAGTACAGTATCCATACCAAGAAGTACTTAATTTATTAAGTTAATGCTTTTCTTAATCTCTGTGGAGATATTTACTGATGAACAGCTACGTATGCAGCATGTTCATGTCTTTCCTAAATGAGCTTTTATCTCTCTCCCCTCACCACAAATCAGATTCTTCTGAGGAGTTCCCAGTACATTATCCTTTCCCCTGAGTAATTACCTTACCAAGCTCCAGCTGTTTTTATTCTCAGAAGGTTTACTCCGTGATATACAGCTGCCTACCCCCTTCGTAAGCGCAGGTCCTAAATGAGCTTTTTTCTCTGTTCCCTCACCACAATCCAGATTCTTTTGCGGAGTTACCAGTACAGTAACCATACCAGGAAGTACTTAATTTATTAAGCTACTGCTTTTCTTAATCTCAGTGGAGATATTTACTGATAAACAGCTACCTACGCAGCATGTTCATGTCGTTCCAAAAGGAGCTTTTATCTCTCTCCCCTCACAGCGAATCAGATTCTTCTGAGGAGTTCCCAGTACATTATCCTTCCCCTGTGTAATTACCTTAACAAACTCCAGCTGTTTTTATTCTCAGAAGATTTACTCCCTGATATACAGCTGCCTAACCACTTCGTAAGTGCAGGTCCAAAATGAGCTTTTTTCTCTGTTCCCTCACCACAATCCAGATTTTTTGGGGGATATTTTACTGATGAACAGCCACCTAAGCAGCATGTTCATGTCGTTCTTAAATGAGCTTTTATCTCTCTCCCCTCACCACAAATCAGATTCTTCTGAGGAGTTCCCAGTACATTATCCTTTCCCCTGTGTAATTACCGTAACACGCTCCAGCTGTTTTTATTCTCAGAAGGGATACTCCCTGATATACAGCTGCCTACCCCCTTCGTAAGTGCAGGTCAAACATGATCTTTTTTCTCTGTTCCCTCACCACAATCCAGATTCTTTCGGGGAGTTACCAGTACAGTAACCATACCAAGAATTACTTAATTTATTAAGCTACTGCTTTTCTTAATCTCAGTGGAGATATTTACTGATAAACAGCTACCTATGCAGTATGTTCATGTCGTTCATAAATGCGCTTTTACCTCTCTCCCCTCACCACAAATCAGGTTCTTCTGAGGAGTGCCCAGTACATTATCCTTTCCCCTGTGTAATTACCTTGACAAGCTCCAGCTGTTTTTATTCTCAGAAGGTTTACTCCCTGATATACAGCTGCCTACGCCCTTCGTAAGTGCAGGTCCTAAATGAGCTTTTTTCTCTGTTCCCTCACCTCAATCCAGATTCTTTTGGGGAGTTACCAGTACAGTAACCATACCAGGAAGTACGTAATTTATAAAGCTACTGCTTTTCTTTTTTTACATTTTTTTTTTTTTGGCCAGTCCTGGGCCTTGGACCTAGGGCCTGAGCACTGTCCCCTGGCTTCTTCCCGCTCAAGGCTAGCACTCTGCCACTTGAGCCACAGCGCCGCTTCTGGCCGTTTTCTGTATATGTGGTGCTGGGGAATCGAACCCAGGGCCTCGTGAATCCGAGGCAGGCACTCTTGCCACTAGGCCATATCCCCAGGCCTCTACTGCTTTTCTTAATCTCAGTGGAGATATTTACTGATAAACAGCTACCTACGTAGATTGTTCATGTCGTTCCTAAATGAGCTTTTATCTCTCTCCCCTCACCCAAATCAGATTCTTCTGAGGAGTTCCCAGTACATTATCCTTTCCCCTGTGTAATTACCCTTAACAAGCTCCAGCTGTTTTTATTCTCAGAAGGTTTACTCCCTGATATACAGCTGCCTACCCCCTTCGTAAGTGCAGGTCCTAAATGAGCTTTTTTCTCTGTTCCCTCACCACAATCCAGATTCTTTTGGGAGTTACCAGTACAGTAACCATACCAGGAAGTACTTATTTATTAAGCTACTGCTTTTCTTAATCTCAGTGGAGATATTTACTGATAAACAGCTACCTACGCAGCATGTTCATATCGTTCCTAAATGATCTTTTATCTCTCTCCCTCAACACAAATCAGAATCTTCTGAGGAGGTCCCGGTACATTATACTTTCCCTTGTGTAATTACCTTAACAAGCTCCAGCTGTTTTTATTCCCCGAAGGTTTACTCCCTGATATAAAGCTGCCTACCCCTTCGTAAGTGCAGGTCCTAAATGAGCTTTTTTCTCTGTTCCCTCAACACAATCCAGATTCTTTTGGGGAGTTACCAGTACAGTAACCATACCAGGAAGTACTTAATTTATTAAGCTACTGCTTTTCTTAATCTCAGTTGAGATATTTCCTGATAAACAGCTACCTACGCAGCATGTCATGTCGTTCCTAAATGAGCTTTTATCTCTCTCCCCTCACCACTAATCAGATTCTTCTGAGGAGGTTCCCGGTACATTACCCTGTCCCCTGTGTAATTACCTTAACAAGCTCCAGCTGTTTTTATTCTCAGAAGGTTTTACTCCCTGATATACAGCTGCCTACCCCCTTCGTAAGTGCAGGTCCTAATGAGCTTTTTTCTCTGTTCCCTCACAACAATCCAGATTCTTCTGGGAGTTACCAGTACAGTAACCATACCAGGAAGTACTTAGTTTATTAAGCTACTGCTTTTCTAATCTCAGTGGAGATATTTACTGATAAACAGCTACGTACGCAGCATGTTCATGTCGTTCCTAAATGAGCTTTTATCTCTCTCCCCTCACCACAAATCAGATTCTTCTGAGGAGTTCCCAGTACATTATCCTTTCCCCTGTGTAATTACCTTAACATGCTCCAGCTGTTTTTATTCCCAGAAGGTTTAATCCCTGATATACAGCTGCCTACCCCCTTCGTAAGTGCAGGTCTTAAATGAGCTTTTTTCTCTGTTCCCTCACCACAATCCAGATTCTTTTGGGGAGTTACCAGTACAGTAACCATACCAGGAAGTACTTAATTTATTAAGCTAGTGCTTTTCTTCATCTCAGTGGAGATATTTACTGATAAACAGCTACCTACGCAGCATGTTCATGTCGTTCCTAAATGAGCTTTTATCTCTCTCCCCTCACCACAAATCAGATTCTTCTGAGGAGTTCCCAGTACATTATCCTTTCCCCTGTGTAATTACCTTAACAAGCTCCAGCTGTTTTTATTCTCAGAAGGTTTACACCCTGATATACAGCTGCCTACCCCCTTCGTAAGTGCAGGTCCTAAATGAGCTTTTTTCTCTGTTCCCTCACCACAATCCAGATTCTTTTGGGGAGTTACCAGTACCGTAACCATACCAGGAAGTACTTAATTTATTAAGCTAGTGCTTTTCTTCATCTCAGTGGAGATATTTACTGATAAACAGCTACGTACGCAGCATTTTCATGTCGTTCCTAAATGAGCTTTTATCTCTCTCCCCTCACCACAAATCAGATTCTTCTGAGGAGTTCCCAGTACATTACCCTTTCCCCTGTGTAATTACCTTAACAACCTCCAGCTGTTTTTATTCTCAGAAGTTTTACTCCATGATATACAGCTGCCTACCCCCTTCGTAAGTGCAGGTCCTAAATGAGCTTTTTTCTCTGTTCCCTCACCACAATCCAGATTCTTTTTGGGAGTTACCAGTACAGTAACCATACCAGGAAGTACTTAATTTATTGAGCTACTGCTTTTCTTAATCTCAGTGGAGATATTTACTGATAAACAGCTACCTACGCAGCATGTTCATGTCGTTCCTAAATGAGCTTTTATCTCTCTCCCCTCACCACAAATCAGATTCTTCTGAGGAGTTCCCAGTACATTATCCTTTCCCCTGTGTAATTACCTTAACAAGCTCCAGCTGTTTTTATTCTCAGAAGGTTTACTCCCTGATATACAGCTGCCTACCCCCTTCGTAAGTGAAGATCCTAAATGAGCTTTTTTCTCTGTTCCCTCACCACAATCCAGATTATTTTGGGGAGTTACCAGTACAGTAACCATACCAGGAAGTACTTAATTTATTAAGCTACTGCCTTTCTTAATCTCAGTGGAGATATTTACTGATAAACAGCTACCTACGCAGCATGTTCATGTCGTTCTTAAAGAGCTTTTATTTTTCTCCCCTCACCACAAATCAGATTCTTCTGAGGAGTTCCCAGTACATTATCCTTTCCCCTGTGTAATTACCTTAACAAGTTCCAGCTGTTTTTATTCTCAGAAGGTTTACTCCGTGATATACAGCTGCCTACCCCCTTCGTAAGCGCAGGTCCTAAATGAGCTTTTTTCTCTGTTCCCTCACCACAATCCAGATTCTTTTGCGGAGTTACCAGTACAGTAACCATACCAGGAAGTACTTAATTTATTAAGCTACTGCTTTTCTTAATCTCAGTGGAGATATTTACTGATAAACAGCTACCTACGCAGCATGTTCATGTCGTTCCAAAAGGAGCTTTTATCTCTCTCCCCTCACAGCGAATCAGATTCTTCTGAGGAGTTCCCAGTACATTATCCTTTCCCCTGTGTAATTACCTTAACAAACTCCAGCTGTTTTTATTCTCAGAAGATTTACTCCCTGATATACAGCTGCCTAACCACTTCGTAAGTGCAGGTCCAAAATGAGCTTTTTTCTCTGTTCCCTCACCACAATCCAGATTTTTTGGGGGGATATTTACTGATGAACAGCCACCTAAGCAGCATGTTCATGTCGTTCTTAAATGAGCTTTTATCTCTCTCCTCTCACCACAAATCAGATTCTTCTGAGGAGTTCCCAGTACATTATCCTTTCCCCTGTGTAATTACCTTAACAAGCTCCAGCTGTTTTTATTCTCAGAAGGTTTACTCCCTTATATACAGCTGCCTACCCCCTTCGTAAGTGCAGGTCCTAAATGAGCTTTTTTCTCTGTTCCCTCACCACAATCCAGATTCTTTTGGGAAATTACCAGTACAGTAACCATACCAGGAAGTACTTAATTTATTAAGCTAGTGCTTTTCTTCATCTCAGTGGAGATATTTACTGATAAACAGCTACCTACGCAGCATGTTCATGTCGTTCCTAAATGAGCTTTTATCTCTCTCCCCTCACCACAAATCAGATTCTTCTGAGGAGTTCCCAGTACATTACCCTTTCCCCTGTGTAATTACCTTAACAACCTCCAGTTGTTTTTATTCTCAGAAGTTTTACTCCATGATATACAGCTGCCTACCCCCTTCGTAAGTGCAGGTCCTAAATGAGGTTTTTTCTCTGTTCCCTCACCACAATCCAGATTCTTTTGGGGAGTTACCAGTACAGTAACCATACCAGGAAGTACTTAATTTATTAAGCTACTGCTTTTCTTAATCTGAGTGGAGATATTTACTGATAAACACCTACATACGTAGCATGATCATGTCGTCCCTAAATGATCTTTTATCTCTCTCCCCTCACCACAAATCAGAATCTTCTGAGGAGTTCCCAGTACATTATCCTTTCCCCTGTGTAATTACCTTAACAAGCTCCAGCTGTTTTTATTCTCAGAAGTTTTACTCCCTGATATACAGCTGCCTACCCCCTTCGTAAGTGCAGGTCCTAAATGAGCTTTTTTCTCTCTTCCCTCACCACAATCCAGATTCTTTTGGGGAGTTACCAGTACAGTAACCATACCAGGAAGTACTTAATTTATTAAGCTACTGCTTTTCTTAATCTCAGCGGAGATATTTACTGATAAACAGCTATGTACGCAGCATGTTCATGTGGTTCCTAAATGAGCTTTTATCTCTCTCCCCTCACCACAAATCAGATTCTTCTGAGGAGTTCCCAGTACATTATCCTTTCCCCTGTGTAATGACATTAACAAGCTCCAGCTGTTTTTATTCTCAGAAGGTTTACTCCTTGATATACAGCTGCCTACCCCCTTCATAATTGCAGGTCCTAAATGAGCTTATTTCTCTGTTCCCTCACCAAAATCCAGATTCTTTGGGGGAGTTACCAGTACAGTAACCATACCAGGAAGTACTTAATATATTAAGCTACTGCTTTTCTTAATCTCAGCGGAGATATTTACTGATAAACAGCTACCTACGCAGCATGTTCATGTCGTTCCTAAATGAGCTTTTATCTCTCTCCCCTCACCACAAATCAGATTCTTCTGAGGAGTTCCCAGTACATTATCCTTTCCCCTGTGTAATTACCTTAACAAGCTCCAGCTGTTTTTATTCTCAGAAGGTTTACTCCCTGATATACAGCTGCCTACCCCCTTCGTAAGTGCAGGTCCTAAGTGAGCTTTTTTCTCTGTTCCCTCACCACAATCCAGATTCTTTTGGGGAGTTACCAGTACAGTAACCATACCAGGAAGTTCTTAATTTATTAAGCTACTGCTTTTCCTAATCTCAGTGTAGATATTTACTGATAAACAGCTACCTACGCAGCATGTTCATGTCGTTCCTAAATTAGCTTTTATCTCTCTCCCCTCACCACAAATCAGATTCTTCTGAGGAGTTCCCAGTACATTATCCTTTCCCTTGTGTAATTACCTTAACAAGCTCCAGCTGTTTTTATTCTCAGAAGGTTTACTACCTGATATACAGCTGCCTACCCCCTTCGTATGTGCAGGTCCGAAATGAGCTTTTTTCTCTGTTTCCTCACCACAATCCAGATTATTTTGGGGAGTTACCAGTACAGTAACCATAACAGGAAGTACTTAATTTATTAAGCTACTGCTTTTCTTAATCTCAGTGGAGATATTTACTGATAAACAGCTACGTATGCAGCACGTTCATGTCGTTCCTAAATGAGTTTTTATCTCTCTCCCCTCACCACAAATCAGATTCTTCTGAGAGTTCCCAGTACATTATCCTTTCCCCTGTGTAATTACCTTAACAAGCTCCAGCTGTTTTTCTTCTCAGAAGGTTTACTCCCTGATATACAGCTGCCTACCCCCTTCGTAAGTGCAGGTCCTAAATGAGCTTTTTTCTCTGTTCCCTCACCACAATCCAGATTCTTTTGGGGAGTTACCAGTACAATAACCATACCAGGAAGTACTTAATTCATTAAGCTACTGCTTTTCTTAATCTCATTGGAGATATTTACTGATAAACAGCTACCTACGCAGCATGTTCATGTCGTTCCTAAATGACCTTTTATCTCTCTCCCCTCACCACAAATCAGATTCTTCTGAGGAGTTCCCAGTACATTATCGTTTACCTGTGTAATTACCTTAACAAGCTCCAGCTGTTTTTATTCGCATAAGGTTTACTCCCTGATATACTGCGGCCTTCCCCCTTCGTAAATGCAGGTCCTGAATGAGCTTTTTCTCTGTTCCCTCACCACAATCCAGATTCTTTTGGGGAGGTACCAGTACAGTAACCATACCAGGAAGTACTTAATTTATTAAGCTACTGCTTTTCTTCATCTCAGTGGAGATATTTACTGATAAACAGCTACTTAAGCAGTATGTTCATGTCGTTCCTAAATGAGCTTTATCTCTCTCCCCTCACCACAAATCAGATTCTTCTGAGGAGTTCCCAGTACATTATCCTTTCCCCTGTGTAATTACCTTAACAAGCTCCAGCTGTTTTTATTCTCAGAAGGTTTACTACCTGATATACAGCTGCCTACCCCCTTCGTAAGTGCAGGTCTTAATGAGCTTTTTTCTCTGTTCCCTCACCACAATCGAGATTCTTTTGGGGAGTTACCAGTACAGTAACCATACCAGGAAGTACTTAATTTATTAAGCTACTGCTTTTGTTAATCTCAGTGGAGATATCTACTGATAAACAGCTACCTACGCAGCATGTTCATGTCGTTCCTAAATGAGCTTTTATCTCTCTCCCCTCACCACAAATCAGATTCTTCTGAGGAGTTCCCAGTACATTATCCTTTCCCCTGTGTAATTACCTTAACAAGTTCCAGCTGTTTTTATTCTCAGAAGGTTTACTCCCTGATATACTGCTGCCTACCCCCTTCGTAAGTGCAGGTCCTCAATGAGCTTTTTTCTCTGTTCCCTCACCACAATCCAGATTCTTTTGGGGAGTTACCAGTACAGTAACCATACCAGGAAGTACTTAATTTATTAAGCTACTGCTTTTCTTAATCTCAGTGGAGATATTTACTGATAAACAGCTACCTATGCAGCATGTTCATGTCGGTCCTAAATGAGCTTTTATCTCTCTCCCCTCACCACAAATCAGATTCTTCTGAGGAGTTCCCAGTACATTATTCTTTCCCCTGTGTAATTACCTTAACAAGCTCTAGCTGTTTTTATTCTCAGAAGGTTTACTCCCTGATATATAGCTGCCTAACACCTTCATATGTGCAGGACCTAAATGAGCTTTTTTCTCTGTTCCCTCACCACAATCCAGATTCTTTTGGGGAGTTACCAATACAGTAACCATACCAGGAAGTACTAAATTTATTAAGCTACTGCTTTTCTTAATCTCAGTGGAGATATTTACTGATAAACAGCTACCTACGCAGCATGTTCATGTCGTTCATAAATGACCTTTTATCTCTCTCCCCTCACCACAAATCAAATTCTTCTGAGGAGTTCCCTGTACATTATCCTTTCCCCTGTGTAATTACCTTAACAAGCTCCAGCTGTTTTTATTCTCAGAAGGTTTACTCCCTGATATACAGCTGCCTACCCCCTTCGTAAGTGCAGGTCCTAAATGAGCTTTTTCCTCTGTTCCCTCACCACAATCCAGATTCCTTTGGTGAGTTACCAGTACAGTAACCATACCAGGAAGTACTTAATTTATTAAGCTACTGCTTTTCTTAATCTCAGTTGAGATATTTACTGATAAACAGCTACCTACGCAGCATGTTCATGTCGTTCCTAAAGGAGCTTTTATCTTTCTCCCCTCAAAACAAATCAGATTCTTCTGAGGAGTTCCCAGTACATTATCCTTTCCCCTGTGTAATTACCGTAACAAGCTCCAGCTGTTTTTATTCTCAGAAGGTTTACTCCCTGATATACAGTTTCCTACCCCCTTCGTAAGTGCAGGTCCTAAATGAGCTTATTTCTCTGTTCCCTCACCACAATCCAGATTCTTTTGGGGAGTTACCAGTACGGTAACCATACCAGGAAGTACTTAATTTATTAAGCTACTGCTTTTCTTAATCTCAGTGGAGATATTTACTGATAAACAGCTACCTACGCAGCATGTTCATGTCGTTCCTAAATGAGCTTTTATCTCTCTCCCCTCACCTCAAATCAGATTCTTCTGAGGAGAACCCAGTACATTTTCCTTTCCCCTGTGTAATTACCTTAAGAAGCTCCAGCTGTTTTTATTCTCAGAACTTTTACTCCCTGATATACAGCTGCCTAACCCTTCGTAAGTGCAGGTCCTAAATGAGCTTTTTTCTCTGTTCCCTCACTACAATCCAGATTCTTTTGGGGAGTTACCAGTACAGTAACCATACCAGGAAGTACTTAATTCATTAAGCTACTGCTTTTCATAATCTCATTGGAGATATTTACTGATAAACATATACATACGCAGCATGGTCATGTCGTTCCTAAATGAGCTTTTATCTCTCTCCCCTCACCACAAATCAGATTCTTCTGAGGAGTTCCCAGTACAATATCCTTTCCCCTGTGTAATTACTTTAACAAGCTCTAACTGTTTTTATTCTCAGAAGGTTTACTCCCTGATATATAGCTGCCTAAACCCTTCGTAAGTGCAGGTCCTAAATGAGCTTTTTTCTCTGTTCCCTCACCACAATCCAGATTCTTTTGTTGACTTACCAGTACAGTAACCATACCAGGAAGTACTTAATTTATTAAGCTACTGTTTTTATTTTTTTTCTTTTTTTTTTTTTTTTGGCCAGTCCTGGGCCTTGGACCTAGGGCCGGAGCACTGTCCCTGGTTTCTTCCCGCTCAAGGCTAGCACTCTGCCCCTTGAGCCACAGCGCCGCTTCTGGCCGTTTTCTGTATATGTGGTGCTGGGGAATCGAACCCAGGGCCTCGTGAATCCGAGGCAGGCACTCTTGCCACTAGTCTATATCCCCAGGCCTCTACTGCTTTTCTTAATCTCAGTGGAGATATTTACTGATAAACAGCTATCTACGCAGCGTGTTCATGTCGTTCTTAAATGAGCTTTTATCTCTCTCCCCTCACCACAAATCAGATTCTTCTGAGGTGTTCCCAGTACATTATCCTTTCCCCTGTGTAATTACCTTAACAAGCTCCAGCTGTTTTTATTCTCTGAAGGTTTACTCCCTGATATACAGCTGCCTACCCCCTTCGTAAGTGCAGGGCCTAAATGAGCATTTTTCTATGTTCCCTCACCACAATCCAGATTCTTTTGGGAAGTTACCAGTACAGTAACCATACCAGGAAGTACTTAATTCATTAAGCTACTGCTTTTCTTAATCTCAGTAGAGATATTTACTGATAAACAGCTACCTTCGCAGCATGTTCATGTCGTTCCTAAATGAGTTTTATCTCTCCCCACTCACCACAAACCAGATTCTTCTGAGGAGTACCCAGTACATTATCCTTTCCCCTGTGTAATTACCTTAAAAAGCTACAGCTGTTTTTATTCTCAGAAGGTTTACTCCCTGATATACTGCTGCCTAGCCCCTCCGTAAGTGCAGGTCCTAAATGAGCTTTTTTCTCTGTTCCCTCACCACAATCCAGATTCTTTTGGGGAGTTACCAGTACAGTAACCATACCAGGAAGTACTTAATTTATTAAGCTACTGCTTTTCTTAATCTCAGTGGAGATATTTACTGATAAACAGCTACCTACGCAGCATGTTCATGTCGTTCCTAAATGAGCTTTTATCTCTCTCCCCTCACCACAAATCAGATTCTTCTGAGGAGTTCCCAGTACATTATCCTTTCCCCTGTGTAATTACCTTAACAAGCTCCAGCTGTTTTTATTCTCAGAAGGTTTACTCCCTGATATACAGCTGCCTACCCCCTTCGTAAGTGCAGGTCCTAAGTGAGCTTTTTTCTCTGTTCCCTCACCACAATCCAGATTCTTTTGGAGAGTTACCAGTACAGTAACCATACCAGGAAGTACTTAATTTATTAAGCTACTGCTTTTCTTAATCTCAGTGGAGATATTTACTGATAAACAGCTACCTACGCAGCATGTTCATGTCGTTCCTAAATGACCTTTATCTCTCTCACCTCACCACAAATCAGATTCGTCTGAGAAGTTCCCAGTACATTATCCTTTCCCCTGAGTAATTACCTTAACAAGCTCCAGCTGTTTTTATTCTCAGAAGGTTTACTCCCTGATATACAGCTGCCTACTCCCTTCGTAAGTGCAGGTCCTGAATGAGCTTTTTTCTCTGTCCCCTCACCACAATCCAGATTCTTTTGGGGAGTTACCAGTACAGTAACCATACCAGGAAGTACTTAATTTATTAAGCTACTGCTTTTCTTAATCTCAGTGGAGATATTTACTGATAAACAGCTACCTACGCAGCATGTTCATGTCGTTCCTAAATGAGCTTTTATCTCTCTCCCCTCACCACAAATCAGATTCTTCTGAGGAGTTCCCAGTACATTATCCTTTCCCCTGTGTAATTACCTTAACAAGCTCCAGGTGTTTTTATTCTCAGAAGGTTTACTCCCTGATATACAGCTGCCTACCCCCTTCGTAAGTGTAGGTCCTAAATGAGCTTTTTTCTCTGTTCCCTCACCACAATCCAGATTCTTTTGAGGAGTTACCAGTACAGTAACCATACCAGGAAGTACTTAATTTATTAAGCTACTGCTTTTCTTAATCTCAGTGGAGATATTTACTGATAAACAGCTACCTACGCAGCATGTTCATGTCGTTCCTAAATGAGCTTTTATCTCTCTCCCCTCACCACAAATCAGATTCTTCTGAGGAGTTCCCAGTACATTATCCTTTCCCCTGTGTAATTACCTTAACAAGCTCCAGCTGTTTTTATTCTCAGAAGGTTTACTCCCTGTTATACAGCTGCCTACCCCCTTCGTAAGTGCAGGTCCTAAATGAGCTTTTTTCTCTGTTCCCTCACCACAATCCAGATTCTTTTGGAGAGTTACCAGTACAGTAACCATACCAGGAAGTACTTAATTTATTAAGCTACTGCTTTTCTTAATCTCAGTGGAGATATTTACTGATAAACAGCTACCTACGCAGCATGTTCATGTCGTTCCTAAATGAGCTTTATCTCTCTCCCCTCACCACAAATTAGATTCGTCTGAGGAGTTCCCAGTACATTATCCTTTCCCCTGAGTAATTACCTTAACAAGCTCCAGCTGTTTTTATTCTCAGAAGGTTTACTCCCTGATATACAGCTGCCTACTCCCTTCGTAAGTGCAGGTCCTAAATGAGCTTTTTTCGCTGTCCCCTCACCACAATCCAGATTCTTTTGGGGAGTTACCAGTACAGTAACCCTACCAGGAAGTACTTAATTTATTAAGCTACTGCTTTTCTTAATCTCAGTGGAGATATTTACTGATAAACAGCTACCTACGCAGCATGTTCATGTCGTTCCTAAATGAGATTTTATCTCTCTCCCCTCACCACAAATCAGATTCTTCTGAGGAGTTCCCAGTACATTATCCTTTCCCCTGTTTAATTACCTTAACAAGCTCCAGCTGTTTTTATTCTCAGAAGGTTTACTCCCTGATATACAGCTGCCTACCCCCTTCGTAAGTGCAGGTCCTAAATGAGCATTTTTCTCTCTTCCCTCAACACAATCCAGATTCTTCTGGGGAGGTACCAGTACAGTAACCATACCAGGAAGTACTTAATTTATTAAGCTACTGCTTTTCTTAATCTCAGTGGAGATATTTACTGATAAACAGCTACCTACGCAGCATGTTCATGTCGTTCCTAAATGAGCTTTTATCTCTCTCCCCTCACCACAAATCAGATTCTTCTGAGGAGTTCCCAGTACATCATCCTTTCCCCTGTGTAATTACCTTAACAAGCTCCAGCTGTTTTTATTCTCAGAAAGTTTACTCCCTGATATACTGCTGCCTACCAACTTCGTAAGTGCAGGTCCTAAATGAGCTTTTTTCTCTGTTCCCTCACCACAATCCAGATTCCATTGGTGAGTTACCAGTACAGTAACCATACCAGGAAGTACTTAATTTATTAAGCTACTGCTTTTCTTAATGTCAGTTGAGATATTTACTGATAAACAGCTACCTACGCAGCATGTTCATGTCGTTCCTAAATGAGCTTTTATCTCTCTCCTCTCAAAACAAATCAGATTCTTCTGAGCAGTTCCCAGTACATTATCCTTTCCCAGTGTAATTACCTTAAGAAGCTCCAGCTGTTTTTATTCTCAGAAGGTTTACTCCCTGATATACAGCTGCCTACCCCCTTCGTAAGTTCAGGTCCTAAATGAGCTTATTTCTCTGTTCCCTCGCCACAATCCAGATTCTTTTGGGGAGTTACCAGTACAGTAACCATACCAGGAAGTACTTAATTTATTAAGCTACTGCTTTTCTTAATCTCAGTGGAGATATTTACTGATAAACAGCTACCTACGCAGAATGTTCATGTCGTTCCTAAATGAGCTTTTATCTCTCTCCCCTCACCACCAATCAGATTCTTCTGAGGAGTTCCCAGTACATTATCCTTTCCCCTGTGTAATTACCTAAAGAAGCTCCTTCTGTTTTTATTCTCAGAAGGTTTACTCCCTGATATACAGCAGCCTACCCCCTTCGTAAGTGCATGTCATAAATGAACTTTTTTCTCTGTTCCCTCACCACAATCCAGATTCTTTTGGGGAGATACCAGTACAGTAACCATACCAGGAAGTACTTATTTTATTAAGCTACTGCTTTTTTTAATCTCAGTGGAGATATTTGCTGATAAACAGCTACATAAGCAGCATGTTCATGTCGTTCCTAAATGAGCTTTTATCTCTCTCTCCTCACCACAAATCAGATTCTTCTGAGGAGTTCCCAGTACATTATCCTTTCCCCTGTGTAATTACCTTAACAAGCTCCAGCTGTTTTTATTCTCAGAAGGTTTACTCCCTGATATACAGCTGCTTACCCCCTTCGTAAGTGCAGGTCCTAAATGAGCTTTTTTCTTTGTTCCCTCACCACAATCCAGATTCTTTGGGGGAGTTACCAGTACAGTAACCATACCAGGAAGTACTTAATTTTTTAAGCTACTGCTTTTCCTAATATCAGTGGAGATATTTACTGATAAACAGCTACCTACGCAGCATGATCATGTCGTTCCTAAATGAGCTTTTATCTCTCTCCCCTCACCACAAATCAGATTCGTCAGAGGAGTTCCCAGAACATTATCCTTTCCCCTGTGTAATTACCTTAACGAGTTCCAGCTGTTTTTATTCTCAGAAGGTTTACTCCCTGATATACAGCTGCCTACCCCCTTCGTAAGTGCAGGTCATAAATGAGCTTTTTTCTCTGTTCCCTCACCACAATCCAGATTCTTTTTGGGAATTAACAGTACAGTAACCATACCAGGAAGTACTTAATTTTTTAAGCTACTGCTTTTCTTAATCTCAGTGGAGATATTTACTGATAAACAGCTACCTACGCAGCATGTTCATGTCGTTCCTAAATTAGCTTTTATCTCTCTCCCCTCACCACAAATCAGATTCTTCTGAGGAGTTCCCAGTACATTATCCTTTCCCCTGCGTAATTACCTTAACAAGCTCCAGCTGTTTTTATTCTCAGAAGGTTTTTTCCCTGATATACAGCTGCCTACCCCCTTCGTAATGCAGGTCCTAAATGAGCTTTTTTCTCTGTTCCCTCACCACAATCCAGATTCTTTTGGGGAGTTACCAGTACAGTAACCATACCAGGAAGTACTTAATTTATTAAGCTACTGCTTTTCTTAATCTCAGTGGAGATATTTACTGATAAACAGCTACCTATGCAGCATGTTCATGTCGTTCCTAAATGAGCTTTTATCTCTCTCCCCTCACCTCAAATCAGATTCTTCTGAGGAGTTCCCAGTACATTATCCTTTCCCCTGTGTAATTACCTTAACATGCTCCAGCTGTTTTTATTCTCAGAAGGTTTACTCCCTGATATACAGCTGCCTACCCCCTTCGTAAGTGCAGGTCCTAAATGAGCTTTTTTCTCTGTTCGCTCACCACAATCCAGATTCTTTTGGGGAGTTACCAGTACAGTATCCATACGGGGACTACTTAATTTATTAAGCTACTGCTTTTCTTAATCTCAGTGGAGATATTTACTTATAAACAGCTACGTATGCAGCATGTTCATGTCGTTCCTTAATGAGCTTTTATCTCTCTCCCCCACTACAATTCAGATTCTTCTGAGGAGTTCCCAGTACATTATCCTTTCCCCTGTGTAATTAACTTAACAAGCTCCAGCTGTTTTTATTCTCAGAAGGTTTACTCCCTGATATACAACTGCCTACCCCCTTCGTAAGTGCTGGTCCTAAATGAGCTTTTTTCTCTCTTCCCTCACCACAATCCAGATTCTTTTGGGGAGTTACCAGTACAGTAACCATACCAGGAAGTACTTAATTTATTAAGCTACTGCTTTCCTTAATCTCAGTGGAGATATTTACTGATAAACAGCTACCTACGCAGCATGTTCATGTCGTACCTAAATGAGCTTTTATCTCTCTCCCCTCACCACAAATCAGATTCTTCTGAGGAGTTCCCAGTACATCATCCTTTCCCCTGTGTAATTACCTTAACAAGGTCCAGCTGTTTTTATTCTCAGAAGGTTTACTCCCTGATATACAGCTGCCTACCAACTTCGTAAGTGCAGGTCTTAATGAGCTTTTTTCTCTGTTCCCTCACCACAATCCAGATTCCATTGGTGAGTTACCAGTACAGTAACCATACCAGGAAGTACTTAATTTATTAAGCTACTGCTTTTCTTAATCTCAGTTGAGATATTTACTGGTAAACAGCTACCTATGCAGCATGTTCATGTCGTTCCTAAATGAGCCTTTATCTCTCTCCCCTCAAAACAAATCAGATTCTTCTGAGTAGTTCCCAGTACATTATCCTTTCCATGTGTAATTACCTTAACAAGCTCCAGCTGTTTTTATTCTCAGAAGGTTTACTCCCTGATATACAGCTACCTACCCCCTTCGTAAGTTCAGGTCCTAAATGAGCTTATTTCTCTGTTCCCTCGCCACAATCCAGATTCTTTTGGGGAGTTACCAGTACAGTAACAATACCAGGAAGTACTTAATTTATTAAGCTACTGCTTTTCTTAATCTCAGTGGAGATATTTACTGATAAACAGCTACCTACGCAGCATGTTCATGTCGTTCCTAAATGAGCTTTTATCTCTCTCCCCTCACCACAAATCAGATTCTTCTGAGGAGTTCCCAGTACATTATCCTTTCCCCTGTGTAATTACCTTAACAAGCTCAAGCTCTTTTTATTCTCAGAAGGTTTACTCCCAAATATACAGCTGCCTACCCGCTTCGTAAGTGCAGGTCCTAAATGAGCTTTTTTCTCTGTTCCCTCACCTCAATACAGATTCTTTTGGGGAGTTACCAGTACAGTAACCATACCAGGAAGTACTTAATTTATTAAGCTACTGCTTTTCTTAATCTCAGTGGAGATATTTACTGATAAACAGCTACCTATGCAGCATGTTCATGTCGTTCCTAAATGAGCTTTCATCTCTCTCCCCTCACCACAAATCAGATTCTTCTGAGGAGTTCCCAGTACATTATCCTTTCCCCTGTGTATTTACCTTAACAAGCTCCAGGTGTTTTTATTCTCGGAAGGTTTACTCCCTGATATACAGCTGCCTACCCCCTTCGTAAGTGCAGGTCCTAAATGAGCATTTTTCTCTGTTCCCTCACCACAATCCAGATTCTTTTGGGGAGTTACCAGTACAGTAACCATACCAGGAAGTACTTAATTTATTAAGCTACTGCTTTTCTTAATCTCAGTGGAGATATTTACTGATAAACAGCTACCTACGCAGCATGTTCATGTCGTTCCTAAATGAGCATTTATCTTTCTCCCCTCACCACAAATCAGATTCTTCTGAGGAGTTCCCAGTACATTATCCTTTCCCCTGTGTAATTACCTTAACAAGCTCAAGCTCTTTTTATTCTCAGAAGGTTTACTCCCTAATATACAGCTGCCTACCCCCTTCGTAAGTGCAGGTCCTAAATGAGCTTTTTTCTCTGTTCCCTCACCACAATCCAGATTCTTTTGGGGAGTTACCAGTACAGTAACCATACCAGGAAGTACTTAATTTATTAAGCTATTGCTTTTCTTAATCTCAGTGGAGATATTTACTGATAAACAGCTACCTACGCAGAATGTTCATGTCGTTCCTAAATGAGCTTTTATCTCTCTCCCCTCACCACAAATCAGATTCTTCTGAGGAGTTCCCAGTACATTATCCTTTCCCCTGTGTAATGACCTTAACAAGCTCCAGCTGTTTTTATTCTCAGAATGTTTACTCCCTGATATACAGCTGCCTACCCCCTTCGTAAGTGCAGGTCCTAAATGAGCTTTTTTATCTGTTCCCTCACCACAATCCAGATTCTTTGGGGAGTTACCAGTACAGTAACCATACCAGGAGGTACTTAATTTATGAAGCTACTGCTTTTCTAGTCTCAGTGGAGAAATTTACTGATAAACAGCTATATACGCAGCATGTTCATGTCGTTCCTAAATGAGCTTTTATCTCTCTCCCCTCACCACAAATCAGATTTTTCTGAGGAGTTCCCAGTACATTATCCTTTCCCCTGTGTAATTGCCTTAACAAGCTCCAGCAGTTTTTATTCTCAGAAGGTTTACTCCCTGATATACAGCTGCCTACCCCCTTCGTAAGGGCAGGTCCTAAATGAGCTTTAATCTCTGTTCCCTCACCACAATCCAGATTATTTTGGGGAGTTACCAGTACAGTAACCATACCAGGAAGTACTTAATTTATTAAGCTACTGCTTTTCTTAATCTCAGTGGAGATATTTACTGATAAACAGCTATGTACGCAGCATGTTCATGTCGTTCCTAAATGAGCTTTTATCTCTCTCCCCTCACCACAAATCAGATACTTCTGAGGAGTTCCCAGTACATTATCCTTTCCCCTGTGTAATTACCTTAACAAGCTCCAGCTGTTTTCATTCTCAGAAGGTTTACTCCCTGATATACAGCTTCCTAACCCCTTCGTAAGTGCAGGTCTTAAATGAGCTTTGTTCTCTGTTCCCTCACCACAATCCAGATTCTTTTGGGGGGTTACCAGTACAGTAACCATACCAGGAAGTACTTAATTTATTAAGCTACTGCTTTTCTTAATCTCAGTGGAGATATTTACTGATAAACAGCTACCTAAGCAGCATGTTCATGTCGTTCCTAAATGAGCTTTTATCTCTCTCCCCTCACCACAAATCAGATTCTTCTGAGGAGTTCCCAGTACATTATCCTTTCCCCTGTGTAATTACTTTAACAAGCTCCAGCTGTTTTTATTCTCAGAACGTTTACTCCCTGATATACAACTGCCTACCCCCTTCGTAAGTGCAGGTCCTAAATGAGCTTTTTTCTCTGTTCCCTCACCACAATCCAGATTCTTTTGGGGAGTTACCAGTACAGTTACCATACCAGGAAGTAATTAATTTATTAAGCTACTGCTTTTCTTAATCTCAGTGGAGATATTTACTGATAAACAGCTACCTACGCAGCATGTTCATGTCGTTCCTAAATGAGCTTTCATCTCTCTCGCCTCACCAAAAATCAGATTCTTCTGAATTGTTCCCAGTACATTATCCTTTCCCCTGTGTAATTACCTTAACGAGCTCCATCTGTTTTTATTCTCAGAAGGTTTACTCCCTGATATACTGCTGCCTACCCACTTCGTAAGTGCAGGTCCTAAATGACCTTTTTTCTCTGTTCCCTAACCACAATCCAGATTCTTTTGGGGAGGTACCAGTACAGTATCCATACCAGGAAGTACTTAATTTATTAAGCTACTGCTTTTCTTAATCTCAGTGGACATATTTACTGATAAACAGCTACCTACGCAGCATGTTCATGTCTTTTTTAATGAGCTTTTATCTCTCTCCCCTCACCACAAATCAGATTCTTCTGAGGAGTTCCCAGTACATTATCCTTTCCCCTGTGTAATTACCTTAACAAGCTCCAGCTGTTTTTATTCTCAGAACGTTTACTCCCTGATATATAGCTGCCTACACCCTTCGTAAGTGCAGGTCCTAAATGAGCTTTTTTCTCTGTTCCCTCACCAGAATCCAGATTCTTTTGGGGAGTTACCAGTACAGTAACCATACCAGGAAGTACTTAATTTATTAAGCTACTGCTTTTCTTAATCTCAGTGGAGATATTTACTGATAAACAGCTACGTACGCAGCATGTTCATGTCGTTCTTAAATGAGCTTTTACCTCGCTCCCCTCACCACAAATCAGATTCTTCTGAGGAGTTCCCAGTACATTATCCTTTCCCCTGTGTAATTACCTTAATAAGCTCCAGCTGTTTTTATTCTCAGAAGGTTTACTCCCTGATATACAGCTGCCTACCCCCTTCGTAAGTGCAGGTCCTAAATGATCTTTTTTCGCTGTTCCCTCACCACAATCCAGATTCTTTTGGGGAGTTACCAGTACAGTAACCATACCAGGAAGTACTCAATTTATTAAGCTACTGCTTTACTTAATCTCAGTGGAGATATTTACTGATAAACAGCTACCTACGCAGCATGTTCATGTCGTTCCTAAATGAGCTTTTATCTCTCTCCCCTCACCACAAATCAGATTCTTCTGAGGAGTTCCCAGTACATTATCCTTTCCCCTGTGTAATTACCTTAACAAGCTCCAGCTGTTTTTACTCTCAGAAGATTTACTCCCTGATATACAGCTGCCTACCCCCTTCGTAAATGAGGTCTTAAATGAGCTTTTTTCTCTATTCCCTCACCACAATCCAGTTTCTTTTGGGGAGTTACCAGTACAGTAACCATACCAGGAAGTACTTCATTTATTAAGCTACTGCTTTTCTTAATCTCAGTGGAGATATTTACTGATAAACAGCTACCTACGCAGCATGTTCATGTCGTTCCTAAATGAGCTTTTATCTCTCTCCCCTCACCACAAATCAGATTCTTCTGAGGAGTTCCCAGTACATTATCCTTTCCCCTGTGTAATTCCTTTAACAAGCTCCAGCTGTTTTTATTCTCAGAAGGTTTACTCCCTGATATACAGCTGCCTACCCCCTTTGTAAGTGCAGGTCCTAAATGAGCTTTTTTCTCTGTTCCCTCACCACAATCCTGATTCTTTTGGGGAGTTACCAGTACAGTAACCATACAAGGAAGTACTTAATTTATTAAGCTACTGCTTTTCTTAATCTCAGTGGAGATATTTACTGATAAACAGCTATCTACGCAGCATGTTCATGTCGTTCCTAAATGAGCTTTTATCTCTCTCCCCTCACCACAAATCAGATTCTTCTGAGGAGTTTCCAGTACATTATCCTTTCCCCTGTGTAATTACCTTAACAAGCTCCAGCTGTTTTCATTCTCAGAAGGTTTAATCCCTGATATACAGCTTCTAAACCCCTTCGTAAGTGCAGTCCTAAATGAGCTTTGTTATCTGTTCCCTCACCACAATCCAGATTCTTTTGGGGAGTTACCAGTACAGTAACCATACCAGGAAGTACTTAATTTATTAAGCAACTGCTTTTCTTAATCACAGTGCAGATATTTACTGATAAACAGCTACCTAAGCAGCATTTTCATGTCGTTCCTAAATGAGCTTTTATCTCTCTCCCCTCACCACAAATCAGATTCTTCTGATTAGTTCCCAGTACATTATCCTTTCCCCTGTGTAATTACCTTAACAATCTCCAGCTGTTTTTATTCTCATAAGGTTTACTCCCTGATATACAGCTGCCTACCCCCTTCGTAAGTGCAGGTCCTAAATGAGCTTTTTTCTCTGTTCCCTCACCACAATCCAGATTCTTTTGTGGAGTTACCAGTACAGTAACCATACCAGGAAGTACTTAATTTATTAAGCTACTGCTTTTCTTAATCTCAGTGGAGATATTTACTGATAAACAGCTACCTACGCAGCATGTTCATCTCGTTCCTAAATGAGCTTTTATCTCTCTCCCCTCACCACAAATCAGATTCGTCTGAGAAGTTCCCAGTACATTATCCTTTCCCCTGTGTAATATCTTAACAAGCTCCAGCTGTTTTTATTCTCAGAGGGTTTACTCCCTGATATACATCTGCCTACCCCCTTCGTAAGTGCAGGTCTAAATGAGCTTTTTTCTGTCTTCACTCACCACAATCCAGATTCTTTTGGGGAGTTACCAGTACAGTAACCATACAAGGATGTACTTAATTTATTAATCTACTGCTTTTCTTAATCTCAGTGGAGATATTTACTGATAAACAGCTACCTACGCAGCAGGTTCATGTCGTTCCTAAATGAGCTTTTATCTCTCTCCCCTCACCACGAATCAGATTCTTCTGAGGAGTTCCCAGTACATTATATTTTCCCCTGTGTAATTACCTTAACAAGCTCCAGCTGTTTTTATTCTCAGAAGGTTTACTCCCTGATATACAGCTGCCTACCCCCTTCGTAATTGCAGGTCCTAAATGAGCTTTTTTCTCTGTTCCCTCACCACAATCCAGATTCTTTTGGGGAGTTACCAGTACAGTAACCATACCAGGAAGTACTTAATTTATTAAGCTACTGCTTTTCTTAATCTCACTCGAGTTATTTACTGATAAACAGCCACCTATGCAGCATTTTCATGTCGTTCCTAAATGAGCTTTTATCTCTCTACCCTCACCACAAATCAGATTCTTCTGAGGAGTTCCCAGTAATTTATCCTTTCCCCCGTGTAATTAACTTGAAAAGCTCCAGCTGTTTTTATTCTCAGAAGGTTTACTCTCTGATATACAGCTGCCTACCCCCTTCGTAAGTGCAGGTCCTAAATGAGCTTTTTTTGTCTGTTCCCTCACCACAATCCAGATTCTTTTGGTGAGTTACCAGTACAGTATCCATACCAGGAAGTACTTAATTTATTAAGCTACTGCTTTTCTTAATCTCAGTGGAGATATTTCCTGATAAACAGCTACCTACGCAGCATATTCATGTCGTTCCTAAATGAGCTTTTATCTCTCTCCCCTCACCACGAATCAGATTCTTCTGAGGAGTTCCCAGTACTTTATCCTTTCCCCTGTGTAATTACCTTAACAAGCTCCAGCTGTTTTTATTCTCAGAAGGTTTA
The DNA here is from genome assembly GCF_023159225.1 of Perognathus longimembris pacificus. Taxonomy (NCBI): domain Eukaryota; kingdom Metazoa; phylum Chordata; class Mammalia; order Rodentia; family Heteromyidae; genus Perognathus; species Perognathus longimembris. Next base: position 24,051 of record NW_025962050.1, on the reverse strand, counting down.
CTCCCTGATATACATCTGCCTAACCGCTTCGTAAGTGCTGGTCCTAAATGAGCTTTTTTCTCTGTTCCCTCACCACAGTCCAGATTCTTTGGGGAGTTACCAGTAGAGTAACCATACCAGGAAGTACTTAATTTATTAAGCTACTGCTTTTCTTAATCACAGTGGAGATATTTACTGATAAAAATCTACCTACGCAGCATGTTCATGTCGTTCTTCAATGACCTTTTATCTCTCTCCCTTCACCACAAATCAGATTCTTCTGAGGAGTTCCCAGTACGTTATCCTTTCCCCTGTGTAATTACCTTAACAAGCTCCAGCTGTTTTTATTCTCAGAAGGTTTACTCCCTGATATACAGCTGCCTACCCGCTTCGTAAGTGCAGGTCCTAAATGAGCTTTTTTCTCTGTTCCCTCACCACAATCCAGATTCTTTTGGGGTGTTACCAGTACAGTAACCATACCAGGAAGTAATTAATTTATTAAGCTACTGCTTTTCTTAATCTCAGTGGAGATATTTACTGATAAACAGCTACCTACGCAGCATGTTCATGTCGTTCCTAAATGAGCTTTTATCTCTCTCCTCTCACCACAAATCAGATTCTTCTGAGTAGTTCCCAGTACATTATCCTTTCCCCTGTGTAATTACCTTAACAAGCTTCAGCTCTTTTTATTCTCAGAATTGATACTCCCTGATATACAGCTTCCTAAACCCTTCGTAAGTGCAGGTCCTAAATGACCTTTTTTCTCTGTTCCCTCACCACAATCCAGATTCTTTTGGGAAGTTACCAGTACAGTAACCATACCAGGAAATACTTAATTTATAAAGCTACTGCTTTTCTTAATCTCTTTGGAGATATTTACTGATAAGCAGCTACCAACGCAGCATGTTCATGTCGTTCTTAAATGAGCTTTTCTCTCTATCCCCTCACCACAAATCGATTCTTCTGAGGAGTTCCCAGTACATTATCCTTTCCCCTGTGTAATTACCTTAACAAGCTCCAGCTGTTTTTATTCTCTGAAGGGATACTCCCTGATATACAGCTGCCTACTCCCTTAGTAAATGCAGGTCCTAAAGGAGCTTTTTTCTCTCTTCACTCACCACAATCCAGATTCTTTTGGGGAGGTACCAGTACAGTAACCATACCAGGAAGTACTTAATTTATTAAGCTACTGCTTTTCTTAATCTCAGTGGAGATATTTACTGATAAATAGCCACCTATGCAGCATTTTCATGTCATTCTTTAATGAGCTTTTATCTCTCTCCCCTCACCACAAATCAGATTCTTCTGAGTAGTTCCCAGTACATTATCCTTTCCCCTGTGTAATTACCTTAACATGCTCCACCTGTTTTTATACTCAGAAGGGATACTCCCTGATGTACAGCTGCCTACCCCCTTCGTATGTGGAGGTCCTAAATGAGCCTTTTTCTCTGTTCCCTCACCACAATCCAGATTATTTTGGAGAGTTACTAGTACAGTAACTATGCCAGGAAGTACTTAATTTATTAAGCTATTACTTTTCTTAATCTCAGTGGATATATTTACTGATAAACAGCTACCTACGCCGCATGTTCATGTCTTTCCTAAATGAGCTTTTACTTCTCTCCCCTCACCACAAATCAGATTCTTTTGAGGAGTTCCCAGTACATTATCCTTTCCCCTGTGTAATTACCTTAACAAGCTCCAGCTGTTTTTATTCTCAGAAGGTTTACTCGCTGATATACAGCTGCCTACCCCCTTCGTAAGTGCAGGACCTAAATGAGCTTTTTTCTCTGTTCCCTCACCACAATCAAGATTATTTTCGGGAGTTACCAGTACAGTAACCATACCAGGAAGTACTTAATTTATTAAGCTACTGCTTTTCTTAATCTCAGTGGAGATATTTACTGATAAACAGCTACCTATGCAACAATTTCATGTTCCTAAATGAGCTTTTATCTCTTTCCCCTCACCACAAATCAGATTCTTCTGAGGAGTTCCCAGTACATTATCCTTTCCCCTGTGTAATTACCTTAACAAGCTCCAGCTGTTTTTATTCTCAGAAGGTTTACTCCCTGATATACAGCTGCCTACCCCCTTTGTAAGTGAGGTCCTAAATGAGCTTTTTTCTCTGTTCCCTCACCACAATCCAGATTCTTTTGGGGAGTTACCAGTACAGTAACCATACCAGGAAGTACTTAATTTATTAAGCTACTGCTTTTCGTAATCTCAGTGGAGATATTTACTGATAAACAGCTACCTACGCAGCATGTTCATGTCGTTCCTAAATGAGCTTTTATCTCTCTCCCCTCACCACAAATCAGATTCTTCTGAGGAGTACCCTGTACATTATCCTTTCCCCTGTGTAATTACCTTAACAAGCTCCAGCTGTTTTTATTCTCAGAAGGTTTACTCCCTGATATACTGCTGCCTACCCCCTTCGTAAGTGCAGTTCCTAAATGAGCTTTTTTCTCTGTTCCCTCACCATAATCCAGATTCTTTTGGGGAGTTACCACTACAGTAACCATACCAGGAAGTACTTAACTTATTAAGCTACTGCTTTTCTTAATCTCAGTGGAGATATTTACTGATAAACAGCTACCTATGCAGCATGTTCATGTCGTTCCTAAATGAGCTTTTATCTCTCTCCCCTCACCACAAATCAGATTCTTCTGAGGAGTTCCCAGTACATTATCCTTTCCCCTGTGCAATTACCTTACAAGCTCCAGCTGTTTTTATTCTCAGAAAGTTTACTCCCTGATATACAGCTGCCTACGACCTTCGTACGTGCAGGTCCTAAATGAGCTTTTTTCTCTGTTGCCTCACCACATTCCTGATTCTTTGGGGAGTTACCAGTACAGTAACCATACCAGGAAGTACTTAATTTATTAAGCTACTGCTTTTCTTAATCTCAGTGGAGATATTGACTGATAAACAACTACCTACGCAGCATGTTCATGTCGTTCCTAAATGAGCTTTTATCTCTCTCCCCTCACCACATATCAGATTCTTCTGAGGAGTTCCCAGTACATTATCCTTTCCCCTGTGTTATTACCTTAACAAGCTCCAGCTGTTTTTATTCTCAGAAGGTTTACTCCCTGATATACAGCTGCCTACCCCCTTTGTAAGTGCATGTCCTAAATGAGCTCTTTTCTCTGTTCCCTCACCACAATCCAGATTCTTTTGGGGAGTTACTAGTACAATAACCATACCAGGAAGTACTTAATTTATTAAGCTACTGCTTTTCTTAATCTCAGTGGAGATATTTACTGATAAACAGCTACCTACGCCGCATGTTCGTGTCGTTCCTTAATGAGCTTGTATCTCTCTCCCCTCACCACAAATCAGATTCTTCTGAGGAGTTCCCAGTACATTATCCTTTCCCCTGTGTAATTACCATAACACGCTCCAGCTGTTTTTATTCTCAGAAGGGATACTCCCTGATATACAGCTGCCTACCCCCTTCGTAAGTGCAGGTCAAACATGATCTTTTTTCTCTGTTCCCTCACCACAATCCAGATTCTTTCGGGGAGTTACCAGTACAGTAACCATACCAAGAATTACTTAATTTATTAAGCTACTGCTTTTCTTAATCTCAGTGGAGATATTTAGTGATAAACAGCTACCTGTGCAGTATGTTCATGTCGTCCATAAATGAGCTTTTACCTCTCTCCCCTCACCACAAATCAGGTTCTTCTGAGGAGTGCCCAGTACATTATCCTTTCCCCTGTGTAATTACCTTGACAAGCTCCACCTGTTTTTATTCTCAGAAGGTTTACTCCCTGATATACAGCTGCCTACGCCCTTCGTAAGTGCAGGTCCTAAATGAGCTTTTTTCTCTGTTCCCTCACCTCAATCCAGATTCTTTTGGGGAGTTACCAGTACAGTAACCATACCAGGAAGTACGTAATTTATAAAGCTACTGCTTTTCTTTTTTTACATTTTTTTTTTTTTGGCCCGTCCTGGGCCTTGGACCTAGGGCCTGAGCACTGTCCCTGGCTTCTTCCCGGTCAAGGCTAGCACTCTGCCACTTGAGCCACAGCGCCGCTTCTGGCCGTTTTCTGTATATGTGGTGCTGGGGAATCGAACCCAGGGCCTCGTGAATCCGAGGCAGGCACTCTTGCCACTAGGCCATATCCCCAGGCCTCTACTGCTTTTCTTAATCTCAGTGGAGATATTTACTGATAAACAGCTACCTACGCAGATTGTTCATGTCGTTCCTAAATGAGCTTTTATCTCTCTCCCCTCACCCAAATCAGATTCTTCTGAGGAGTTCCCAGTACATTATCCTTTCCCCTGTGTAATTACCTTAACAAGCTCCAGCTGTTTTTATTCTCAGAAGGTTTACTCCCTGATATACACCTGCCTACCCCCTTCGTAAGTGTTGGTCCTAAATGAGCTTTTTTCTCTGTTCCCTCACCACAATCCAGATTCTTTGGGAGTTACCAGTACAGTAACCATACCAGGAAGTACTTAGTTTATTAAGCTACTTCTTCTCTTAGTCTCAGTGGAGATATTTACTGATAAACAGCTAAGTATGCAGCATGTTCATGTCGTTCCTAAATGACCTTTTATCTCTCTCCTCTCACCACAAATCCGATTCTTCTGAGGAGTTCCCAGTACATTATCCTTTCCCCTGTGTAATTACCTTAACAAGCTCCAGCTGTTTTTATTCTCAGATGGTTTACTCCCTGATATACAGCTGCTTAACCCCTTCGTAAGTGCAGGTCCTAAATGAGCTTTTTTCTCTGTTCCCTCACCACAATCCAGATTTTTTGGGGGGATATTTACTGATGAACAGCCACCTATGCAGCATGTTCATGTCGTTCTTAAATGAGCTTTTATCTCTCTCCTCTCACCACAAATCAGATTCTTCTGAGGAGTTCCCAGTACATTATCCTTTCCCCTGTGTAATTACCTTAACAAGCTCCAGCTGTTTTTATTCTCAGAAGTTTTACTCCCTGATATACAGCTGCCTACCCCCTTCGTATGGGCAGGTCCTAAATGAGCTTTTTTCTCTGTTCCGTCACCACAATCCAGATTCTTTTGGGGAGTTACCAGTACAGTAACCATACCAGGAAGTACTTAGTTTATTAAGCTACTGCTTTTCTTAATCTCAGTGGAGATATTTACTGATAAACAGCTACGTATGCAGCATGTTCATGTCGTTCCTAAATGAGCTTTTATCTCTCTCCTCTCACCACAAATCAGATTCTTCTGAGGAGTTCCCAGTACATTATCCTTTCCCATGTGTAATTACCTTAACAAGCTCCAGCTGTTTTTATTCTCAGAAGGTTTACTCCCTGATATACAGCTGCCTACCCCCTTCGTAAGTGCAGGTCCTAAATGAGCTTTTTTCTCTATTCCCTCACCACAATCCAGATTCTTTTGGGGAGTTACCAGTACATTAACCATACCAGGAAGTACTTAATTTATTAAGCTACTGCTTTTCTTAATCTCAGTGGAGATATTTACTGATAAACAGCTACCTACGCAGCATGTTCATGTCGTTCCTAAATGAGCTTTTATCTCGCTCCCCTCACCACAAATCAGATTCTTCTGAGGAGTTCCCAGTACATTATCCTTTCCCCTGTGTAATTACCTTAACAAGCTCCAGCTTTTTTTATTCTCAGAAGGTTTACTCCTTGATATACAGCTGCCTAACCCCTTCCTAAGTGCAGGTCCTAAATGAGCATTTTTCTCTGTTCCCTCACCACAATCCAGATTCTTTTGGGGAGTTACCAGTACAGGAACCATACCAGGAAGTACTTATTTTATTAAGCTACTGCTTTTCTTAATCTCAGTGGAGATATTTACTGATAAACAGCTACCTACGCAGCATGTTCATGTCGTTCCTAAATGAGCTTTTATCTCTCTCCCCTCACCACAAATCAGATTCTTCTGAGGAGTTCCCAGTACATTATCCTTTCCCCTGTGTAATTACCTTAACAAGCTCCAGCTGTTTTTATTCTCAGAAGGTTTACTCCCTGATATACAGCTGCCTACCCCCTTCGTAAGTGCAGGTCCTAAATGAGCTTTTTTCTCTTTTCCCTAACCACAATCCAGATTCTTTTGGGGAGTTACCAGTACAGTAACCATACCAGGAAGTATTTAATTTATTAAGCTACTGCTTTTCTTAATCTCAGTGTAGATATTTACTGATAAACAGCTACCTACGCAGCATGTACATGTCGTTCTTAAATGAGCTTTTATCTCTATCCCCTCACCACAAATCAGATTCTTCTGAGGAGTTCCCAGTACATTATCCTTTCCCCTGTGTAATTACCTTAACAAGCTCCAGCTGTTTTTATTCTCAGAAGGTTTACTCCCTGATATACAGCTGCCTACCCCCTTCGTAAGTGCAGGTCCTAAATTAGCTTTTTTCTCTGTTCCCTCACCACGATCCAGATTCTTTTGGGGAGTTACCAGTACAGTAACCATACAAGGATGTACTTAATTTATTAATCTACTGCTTTTCTTAATCTCAGTGGAGATATTTACTGATAAACAGCTACCTACGCAGCAGGTTCATGTCGTTCCTAAATGAGCTTTTATCTCTCTCCCCTCACCACGAATCAGATTCTTCTGAGGAGTTCCCAGTACATTATATTTTCCCCTGTGTAATTACCTTAACAAGCTCCAGCTGTTTTTATTCTCAGAAGGTTTACTCCCTGATATACAGCTGCCTACCCCCTTCGTAATTGCAGGTCCTAAATGAGCTTTTTTCTCTGTTCCCTCACCACAATCCAGATTCTTTTGGGGAGTTACCAGTACAGTAACCATACCAGGAAGTACTTAATTTATTAAGCTACTGCTTTTCTTAATCTCACTCGAGTTATTTACTGATAAACAGCCACCTATGCAGCATTTTCATGTCGTTCCTAAATGAGCTTTTATCTCTCTACCCTCACCACAAATCAGATTCTTCTGAGGAGTTCCCAGTAATTTATCCTTTCCCCCGTGTAATTAACTTGAAAAGCTCCAGCTGTTTTTATTCTCAGAAGGTTTACTCTCTGATATACAGCTGCCTACCCCCTTCGTAAGTGCAGGTCCTAAATGAGCTTTTTTTGTCTGTTCCCTCACCACAATCCAGATTCTTTTGGTGAGTTACCAGTACAGTATCCATACCAGGAAGTACTTAATTTATTAAGCTACTGCTTTTCTTAATCTCAGTGGAGATATTTCCTGATAAACAGCTACCTACGCAGCATATTCATGTCGTTCCTAAATGAGCTTTTATCTCTCTCCCCTCACCACGAATCAGATTCTTCTGAGGAGTTCCCAGTACTTTATCCTTTCCCCTGTGTAATTACCTTAACAAGCTCCAGCTGTTTTTATTCTCAGAAGGTTTACTCCCTGATATACATCTGCCTAACCGCTTCGTAAGTGCTGGTCCTAAATGAGCTTTTTTCTCTGTTCCCTCACCACAGTCCAGATTCTTTGGGGAGTTACCAGTAGAGTAACCATACCAGGAAGTACTTAATTTATTAAGCTACTGCTTTTCTTAATCACAGTGGAGATATTTACTGATAAAAATCTACCTACGCAGCATGTTCATGTCGTTCTTCAATGACCTTTTATCTCTCTCCCTTCACCACAAATCAGATTCTTCTGAGGAGTTCCCAGTACGTTATCCTTTCCCCTGTGTAATTACCTTAACAAGCTCCAGCTGTTTTTATTCTCAGAAGGTGTACTCCCTGATATACAGCTGCCTTTCCCCCTTCGTAAGTGCAGGTCCTAAATGAGCTTTTTTCTCTGTTCCCTCACCACAATCCAGATTCTTTTGGGGAGTTACCAGTACAGTAACCATACCAGGAAGTACTTAATTTATTAAGCTACTGCTTTTCTTAATCTCAGTGGAGATATTTACTGATAAACAGCTACCTACGCAGCATGTTCATGTCGTACATATATGAGCTTTTATCTCTCTCCCCTCACCACAAATCCGATTCTTCTGAGGAGTTCCCAGTACATTATCCTTTCCCCTGTGTAATTACCTTAACAAGCTCCAGCTGTTTTTATTCTCAGAAGGTTTACTCCCTGATATACAGCTGCCTAACCCCTTCGTAAGTGCAGCTCCTAAATGAGCTTTTTTCTCTGTTCCCTCACCACAATCCAGATTTTTTGGGGGGATATTTACTGATGAACAGCCACCTATGCAGCATGTTCATGTCGTTCCTAAATGAGCTTTTATCTCTCCTCTCACCACAAATCAGATTCTTCTTAGGAGTTCCCTGTATATTATCCTTTCCCCTGTGTAATTTCCTTAGCAAGCTCCAGCTGTTTTTATTCTCAGAAGGTTTACTCCCTGATATACAGCTGCCTAACCCCTTCGTAAGTGCAGGTCCTAAATGAGCATTTTTCTCTGTTCCCTCACCACAATCCAGATTCTTTTGGGGAGTTACCAGTACAGTAACCATACCAGGAAGTAATTATTTTATTAAGCTACTGCTTTTCTTAATCTCAGTGGAGATATTTACTAATAAACAGCTACCTACGCAGCATGTTCATGTCTTTCCTAAATGAGCTTTTATCTCTCTCCCCTCACCACAAATCAGATTCTTCTGAGGAGTTCCCAGTACATTATCCTGTCCCCTTTGTAATTACCTTAACAAGCTCCAGCTGTTTTTATTCTCAGAAGGTTTACTCCATGATATACAGCTGCCTACCCCCTTCGTAAGTGCAGGTCATAAATGAGCTTTTTTCTCTGTTCCCTCACCACAATCCAGACTCTTTTGGGGAGTTACCAGTACAGTACCCATACCAGGAAGTACTTAATTTATTAAGCTACTGCTTTTCTTAATCTCAGTGGAGATATTTACTTATAAACAGCTACCTACGCAGCATGTTCATGTCGTTCCTAAATGAGCTTTTATCTCTCTCCCCTCACCACAAATCCGATTCTTCTGAGGAGTTCCCAGTACATTATCCTTTCCCCTGTGTAATTACCTTAACAAGCTCCAGCTGTTTTTATTCTCAGATGGTTTACTCCCTGATATACAGCTGCCTAACCCCTTCGAAAGTGCAGGTCCTAAATGAGCTTTTTTCTCTGTTCCCTCACCACAATCCAGATTTTTTGGGGGGATATTTACTGATGAACAGCCACCTATGCAGCATGTTCATGTCGTTCTTAAATGAGCTTTTATCTCTCTCCTCTCACCACAAATCAGATTCTTCTGAGGAGTTCCCAGTACATTATCCTTTCCCCTGTGTAATTACCTTAACAAGCTCCAGCTGTTTTTATTCTCAGAAGGTTTACTCCCTGATATACAGCTTCCTACCCCCTTCGTAAGTGCAGGTCCTAAATGAGCTTTTTTCTCTGTTCCCTCACCACAATCCAGATTCTTTTGGGGAGATACCAGTACAGTAACCATACCAGGAAGTGCTTAATTTATTAAGCTACTGCTTTTCTTAATCTCAGTGGAGATATTTACTGATAAACAGCTACCTACGCACCATGTTCATGTCGTTCCTATATGAGCTTTTATCTCTCTCCCCTCACCACAAATCCGATTCTTCTGAGGAGTTCCCAGTACATTATCCTTTCCCCTGTGTAATTACCTTAACAAGCTCCAGCTGTTTTTATTCTCAGAAGGTTTACTCCCTGATATACAGCTGCCTAACCCCTTCGTAAGTGCAGGTCATAAATGAGCTTTTTTCTCTGTTCCCTCACCACAATCCAGATTCTTTTGGGGAATTACCAGTACAGTAACCATACCAGGAAGTACTTAGTTTATTAAGCTACTGCTTCTCTTAGTCTCAGTGGAGATATTTACTGATAAACAGCTAGCTACGCAGCATGTTCATGTCGTACATATATGAGCTTTTATCTCTCTCCCCTCACCACAAATCCGATTCTTCTGAGGAGTTCCCAGTACATTATCCTTTCCCCTGTGTAATTACCTTAACAAGCTCCAGCTGTTTTTATTCTCAGAAGGTTTACTCCCTGATATACAGCTGCCTAACCCCTTCGTAAGTGCAGCTCCTAAATGAGCTTTTTTCTCTGTTCCCTCACCACAATCCAGATTTTTTGGGGGGATATTTACTGATGAACAGCCACCTATGCAGCATGTTCATGTCGTTCCTAAATGAGCTTTTATCTCTCCTCTCACCAAAAATCAGATTCTTCTTAGGAGTTCCCTGTATATTATCCTTTCCCCTGTGTAATTTTCTTAGCAAGCTCCAGCTGTTTTTATTCTCAGAAGGTTTACTCCTTGATATACAGCTGCCTAACCCCTTCCTAAGTGCAGGTCCTAAATGAGCATTTTTCTCTGTTCCCTCACCACAATCCAGATTCTTTTGGGGAGTTACCAGTACAGTAACCATACCAGGAAGTACTTATTTTATTAAGCTACTGCTTTTCTTAATCTCAGTGGAGATATTTACTGATAAACAGCTACCTACGCAGCATGTTCATGTCGTTCCTAAATGAGCTTTTATCTCTCTCCCCTCACCACAAATCAGATTCTTCTGAGGAGTTCCCAGTACATTATCCTTTCCCCTGTGTAATTACCTTAACAAGCTCCAGCTGTTTTTATTCTCAGAAGGTTTACTCCCTGATATACAGCTGCCTACCCCCTTCGTAAGTGCAGGTCCTAAATGAGCTTTTTTCTCTTTTCCCTAACCACAATCCAGATTCTTTTGGGGAGTTACCAGTACAGTAACCATACCAGGAAGTATTTAATTTATTAAGCTACTGCTTTTCTTAATCTCAGTGTAGATATTTACTGATAAACAGCTACCTACGCAGCATGTACATGTCGTTCTTAAATGAGCTTTTATCTCTATCCCCTCACCACAAATCAGATTCTTCTGAGGAGTTCCCAGTACATTATCCTTTCCCCTGTGTAATTACCTTAACAAGCTCCAGCTGTTTTTATTCTCAGAAGGTTTACTCCCTGATATACAGCTGCCTACCCCCTTCGTAAGTGCAGGTCCTAAATTAGCTTTTTTCTCTGTTCCCTCACCACGATCCAGATTCTTTTGGGGAGTTACCAGTACAGTATCCATACCAGGAAGTACTTAATTTATTAAGCTACTGCTTTCCTTAATCTCAGTGGAGATATTTACTGATAAACAGCTACCTACGCAGCATGTTCATGTCGTTCCTAAATGAGCTTTTATCTCTCTCCCCTCAGCCACAAATCAGATTCTTCTGAGGAGTTCCCAGTACATTATCATTTCCCCTGTGTAATTACCTTAACAAGCTCCAGCTGTTTTTATTCTCAGAAGGTGTACTCCCTGATATACAGCTGCCTTTCCCCCTTCGTAAGTGCAGGTCCTAAATGAGCTTTTTTCTCTGTTCCCTCACCACAATCCAGATTCTTTTGGGGAGTTACCAGTACAGTAACCATACCAGGAAGTACTTAATTTATTAAGCTACTGCTTTTCTTAATCTCAGTGGAGATATTTACTGATAAACAGCTACCTACGCAGCATGTTCATGTCGTACATATATGAGCTTTTATCTCTCTCCCCTCACCACAAATCCGATTCTTCTGAGGAGTTCCCAGTACATTATCCTTTCCCCTGTGTAATTACCTTAACAAGCTCCAGCTGTTTTTATTCTCAGAAGGTTTACTCCCTGATATACAGCTGCCTAACCCCTTCGTAAGTGCAGCTCCTAAATGAGCTTTTTTCTCTGTTCCCTCACCACAATCCAGATTTTTTGGGGGGATATTTACTGATGAACAGCCACCTATGCAGCATGTTCATGTCGTTCCTAAATGAGCTTTTATCTCTCCTCTCACCACAAATCAGATTCTTCTTAGGAGTTCCCTGTATATTATCCTTTCCCCTGTGTAATTTCCTTAGCAAGCTCCAGCTGTTTTTATTCTCAGAAGGTTTACTCCCTGATATACAGCTGCCTAACCCCTTCGTAAGTGCAGGTCCTAAATGAGCATTTTTCTCTGTTCCCTCACCACAATCCAGATTCTTTTGGGGAGGTACCAGTACAGTAACCATACCAGGAAGTAATTATTTTATTAAGCTACTGCTTTTCTTAATCTCAGTGGAGATATTTACTAATAAACAGCTACCTACGCAGCATGTTCATGTCTTTCCTAAATGAGCTTTTATCTCTCTCCCCTCACCACAAATCAGATTCTTCTGAGGAGTTCCCAGTACATTATCCTTTCCCCTGTGTAATTACCTTAACAAGCTCCAGCTGTTTTTATTCTCAGATGGTTTACTCCCTGATATACAGCTGCCTAACCCCTTCGTAAGTGCAGGTCATAAATGAGCTTTTTTCTCTGTTCCCTCACCACAATCCAGACTCTTTTGGGGAGTTACCAGTACAGTAACCATACCAGGAAGTACTTAATTTATTAAGCTACTGCTTTTCTTAATCTCAGTGGAGATATTTACTTATAAACAGCTACCTACGCAGCATGTTCATGTCGTTCCTAAATGAGCTTTTATCTCTCTCCCCTCACCACAAATCCGATTCTTCTGAGGAGTTCCCAGTACATTATCCTGTCCCCTTTGTAATTACCTTAACAAGCTCCAGCTGTTTTTATTCTCAGAAGGTTTACTCCATGATATACAGCTGCCTACCCCCTTCGTAAGTGCAGGTCATAAATGAGCTTTTTTCTCTGTTCCCTCACCACAATCCAGACTCTTTTGGGGAGTTACCAGTACAGTAACCATACCAGGAAGTACTTAATTTATTAAGCTACTGCTTTTCTTAATCTCAGTGGAGATATTTACTTATAAACAGCTACCTACGCAGCATGTTCATGTCGTTCCTAAATGAGCTTTTATCTCTCTCCCCTCACCACAAATCCGATTCTTCTGAGGAGTTCCCAGTACATTATCCTTTCCCCTGTGTAATTACCTTAACAAGCTCGAACTGTTTCTATTCTCAGACGGTTTACACCCTGATATACAGCTGTCTACTCCTTTCGTAAGTGCTGGTCCTAAATGAGCTTTTTTCTCTGTTCCCTCACCACAATCCAGATTCTTTTGGGGAGTTACCAGTACAGTAACCATACCAGGAAGTACTTAATTTATTAAGCTACTGCTTTTCTTAATCTGAGGGGAGATATTTACTGATAAACAACTACCTACGCAGCATGATCATGTCGTTCCTAAATGATCTTTTATCTCTCTCCTCTCACCACAAATCAGATTCTTCTGAGGAGTTCCCAGTACATTATCCTTTCCCCTGTGTAATTACCTTAACAAGCTCCAGCTGTTTTTATTCTCAGAAGGTTTACTCCCTGATATACAGCTGCCTACCCCCTTCGTAAGTGCAGGTCCTAAATGAGCTTTTTTCTCTGTTCCCTCACCACAATCCAGATTCTTTTGGGGAATTACCAGTACAGTAACCATACCAGGAAGTACTTAGTTTATTAAGCTTCTGCTTCTCTTAGTCTCAGTGGAGATATTTACTGATAAACAGCTAAGTATGCAGCATGTTCATGTCGTTCCTAAATGACCTTTTATCTCTCTCCTCTCACCACAAATCAGATTCTTCTGAGGAGTTCCCAGTACATTATCCTTTCCCATGTGTAATTACCTTAACAAGCTACAGCTGTTTTTATTCTCAGAAGGTTTACTCCCTGATATACAGCTGCCTACCCCCTTCGTAAGTGCAGGTCCTAAATGAGCTTTTTTCTCTGTTCCCTCACCACAATCCAGACTCTTTTGGGGAGTTACCAGTACAGTAACCATACCAGGAAGTACTTAATTTATTAAGCTACTGCTTTTCTTAATCTCAGTGGAGATATATACTGATAAACAGCTACCTACGCAGCATGTTCATGTCGTTCCTAAATGAGCTTTTATCTCTCTCCCCTCACCACAAATCCGATTCTTCTGAGGAGTTCCCAGTACATTATCCTTTCCCCTGTGTAATTACCTTAACAAGCTCCAGCTGTTTTTATTCTCAGATGGTTTACTCCCTGATATACAGCTGCCTACCCCCTTCGTAAGTGCAGGTCCTAAATGAGCTTTTTTCTCTGTTCCCTCACCACAATCCAGATTCTTTTGGGGAGTTACCAGTACAGTAACCATACCAGGATGTACTTAATTTATTAAGCTACTGCTTTTCTTAATCTCAGTGGAGATATTTACTGATAAACAGCTACCTACGCAGCATGTTCATGTCGTACATATATGAGCTTTTATCTCTCTCCCCTCACCACAAATCCGATTCTTCTGAGGAGTTCCCAGTACATTATCCTTTCCCATGTGTAATTACCTTAACAAGCTCCAGCTGTTTTTATTCTCAGAAGGTTTACTCCCTGATATACAGCTGCCTAAACCCTTCGTAAGTGCAGGTCCTAAATGAGCTTTTTTCTCTGTTCCCTCACCACAATCCAGATTTTTTGGGGGGATATTTACTGATGAACAGCCACCTATGCAGCATGTTCATGTCGTTCCTAAATGAGCTTTTATCTCTCTCCCCTCACCACAAATCAGATTCTTCTGAGGAGTTCCCAGTACATTATCCTTTCCCCTGTGTAATTACCTTAACAAGCTCTAGCTGCTTTTATTCTCAGAAGGTTTACTCCCTGATATACAGCTGCCTACCCCCTTCGTAAGTGCACGTCCTAAATGAGCTTTTTTCTCTGTTCCCTCACCACAATCCAGATTCTTTTGGGGAGTTACCAGTACAGTAACCATACCAGGAAGTATTTAATTTATTAAGCTACTGCTTTTCTTAATCTCAGTGTAGATATTTACTGATAAACAGCTACCTACGCAGCATGTTCATGTCGTTTTTAAATGAGCTTTTATCTCTCTCCCCTCACCACAAATCAGATTCTTCTGAGGAGTTCCCAGTACATTATCCTTTCCCCTGTGTAATTACCTTAACAAGCTCGAACTGTTTCTATTCTCAGACGGTTTACACCCTGATATACAGCTGTCTACTCCTTTCGTAAGTGCTGGTCCTAAATGAGCTTTTTTCTCTGTTCCCTCACCACAATCCAGATTCTTTTGGGGAGTTACCAGTACAGTAACCATACCAGGAAGTACTTAATTTATTAAGCTACTGCTTTTCTTAATCTCAGTGTAGATATTTACTGATAAACAGCTACCTACGCAGCATGATCATGTCGTTCCTAAATGATCTTTTATCTCTCTCCTCTCACCACAAATCAGATTCTTCTGAGGAGTTCCCAGTACATTATCCTTTCCCCTGTGTAATTACCTTAACAAGCTCCTGCTGTTTTTATTCTCAGAAGGTTTACTCCCTGATATACAGCTGCCTACCCCCTTCGTAAATGCAGGTCCTAAATGAGCTTTTTTCTCTGTTCCCTCACCAAAATCCAGATTCTTTTGGGGAGTTAGCCTTACAGTAACCATACCAGGAAGTACTTAATTTATTAAGCTACTGGTTTTCTTAATCTCAGTGGAGATATTTACTGATAAACAGCTACCTACGCAGCATGTTCATGTCGTTCCTAAATGAGCTTTTTCTCTCTCCCCTCACCACAAATCACATTCTTCTGAGGAGTTCCCAGTACATTATCCTTTCCCCTGTGTAATTACCTTAACAAGCACCAGCTGTTTTTATTCTCAGAATGTTTACTCCCTGATATACAGCTGCCTACGCCCTTCGTAAATGCAGGTCCTAAATGAGCTTTTTTCTCTGTTCCCTCACCACAATCCAGATTCTTTTGGGTAGTTACCAGTAGAGTAACCATACCAGGAAGTACTTAATTTATTAAGCTACTGCTTTTCTTAATCTCAGTGGAGATATTTACTGATAAACAGCTACCTACGCAGCATGTTCATGTCGTTCCTAAATGAGCTTTTATCTCTCTCCCCTCACCACAAATCAGATTCTTCTGATGAGTTCCCAGTACATTATCCTTTCCCCTGTGTAATTACCTTAATAAGCTCCAGTTGTTTTTATTCTCAGAAGGTTTACTCCCTGATATACAGCTGCCTACCCCCTTCGTAAGTGCAGGTCCTAAGTGAGCTTTTTTCTCTGTTCCCTCACCACAATCCAGATTCTTTTGCGGAGTTACCATTACAGTAACCATACCAGGAAGTACTTAATTTATTAAGCTACTGCTTTACTTAATCTCAGTGGAGATATTTACTGATAAACAGCTACCTACTCAGCATGTTCATATAGTTCCTAAATGAGCTTTTATCTCTCTCCCCTCACAACAAATCAGAATCTTCTGAGGAGTTCCAGTACATTATCCTTTCCCTTGTGTAATTACCTTAATAAGCTCCAGCTGTTTTTATTCTCAGAAGGTTTACTCCCTGATATATAGCTGCCTACCACCTTCGTAAGTGCAGGTCCTAAATGAGCTTTTTTCTCTGTTCCCTCACCAAAATCCATTCTTTTGGGGAGATACCAGTACAGTATCCATACCAGGAAGTACTTAATTTATTAAGCTATTGCTTTTCTTCATCTCAGTGGAGATATTTACTGATAAACAGCTACCTACGCAGCATGTTCATGTCGTTCCTAAATGAGCTTTTATCTCTCTCCCCTCACCACAAATCAGATTCTTCTGAGGAGTTCCCAGTACATTATCCTTTCCCCTGTGTAATTACCTTAACAAGCTCCAGCTGTTTTTATTCTCAGAGGGTTTACTCCCTGATATACAGCTGCCTACCCCCTTCGTAAGTGCAGGTCCTAAATGAGCTTTTTTCTCTGTTCCCTCACCACAATCCAGATTCTTTTGGGGAGGTACCAGTACAGTAACCATACCAGGAGGTACTTAATTTATTAAGCTACTGCATGTCTTAATCTCAGTGGAGATATTTACTGATAAACAGCTACCTACGCAGCATGTTCATATAGTTCCTAAATGAGCTTTTATCTCTCTCCCCTCACCACAAATCAGATTCTTCTGAATTGTTCCCAGTACATTATACTTTCCCCTGTGTAATTACCTTAACAAGCTCCAGGTGTTTTTATTCTCAGAAGGTTTACTCTCTGATATACAGCTGCCTACAACCTTCGTAAGTGCAGGTCCTAAATGAGCTTTTTTCTCTGTTCCCTCACCACAATCCAGATTCTTTTGCGGAGTTACCTGTACAGTAACCATACCAGGAAGTACTTAATTTATTAAGCTACTGTTTAACTTAATCTCAGTGGAGATATTTACTGATAAACAGATACCTACGCAGCATGTTCATATAGTTCCTAAATGAGCTTTTATCTCTCTCCCCTCACCACAAATCAGATTCTTCTGAGGAGTTCCCAGTACATTATCCTTTCCCCTGTGTAATTACCTTAACAAGCTCCAGCTGTTTTTATTCTCAGAGGGTTTACTCCCTGATATCCAGCTGCCTACCCCCTTCGTAAATTCAGGTCCTAAATGAGCTTTTTTCTCTGTTCCCTCACCACAATCCAGATTCTTTTGGGGAGTTACCAGTACAGTAACCATACCAGGAAGTACTTAATTTATTAAGCTACTGCTTTTCTTAATCTCAGTGGAGATATTTACTGATAAACAGCTACATACGCAGCATGTTCATATCGTTCCCAAATGAGCTTTTATCTCTCTCCCCTCACCACAAATCAGATTCTTCTGAATTGTTCCCAGTACATTATCCTTTCCCCTGTGTAATTACCTTAACCAGCTCCAGGTGTTTTTATTCTCAGAAGGTTTACTCCCTGATATACAGCTGCCTACCCCCTTCGTAAGTGCAGGTCCTAAATGAGCTTTTTTCTCTGTTCCCTCACCACAATCCAGATTCTTTTGGGGAGTTACCAGTACAGTAACCATACCAGGAAGTACTTAATTTATTAAGCTACTGCTTTACTTAATCTCAGTGGAGATATTTACTGATAAACAGATACCTACGCAGCATGTTCATATAGTTCCTAAATGAGCTTTTATCTCTCTCCCCTCACCACAAATCAGATTCTTCTGAGGAGTTCCCAGTACATTATCCTTTCCCCTGTGTAATTACCTTAACAAGCTCCAGCTGTTTTTATTCTCAGAGGTTTACTCCCTGATATACAGCTGCCTACCCCCTTCGTAAGTGCAGGTCCTAAATGAGCTTTTTTCTCTGTTCCCTCACCACAATCCAGATTCTTTTGGGGAGGTACCAGTACAGTAACCATACCAGGAAGTACTTAATTTATTAAGCTACTGCATGTCTTAATCTCAGTGGAGATATTTACTGATAAATAGCTACCTACGCAGCATGTTCATGTCGTTCCTAAATGAGCTTTTATCTCTCTCCCCTCACCACAAATCAGATTCTTCTGAGGAGTTCCCAGTACATTATCCTTTCCCCTGTGTAATTACCTTAACAAGCTCCAGCTGTTTTTATTCTCAGAAGGTTTACTCCCTGATATACAGCTGCCTACCCCCTTCGTAAATGCAGGTCCTAAATGAGCTTTTTTCTCTGTTCCCTCACCACAATCCAGATTCTTTTGGGGAGTTACCAGTACAGTAACCATACCAGGAAGTACTTAATTTATTAAGCTACTGCTTTTCTTAATCTCAGTGGAGATATTTACTGATAAACAGCTACGTAGGCAGCATGTTCATGTCGTTACTAAATGAGCTTTTATCTCTCTCCCCTCACCACAAATCAGATTCTTCTGAGGAGTTACCAGTACATTATCCTTTCCCCTGTGTAAATACCTTAACCAGCTCCAGCTGTTTTTATTCTCAGAAGGTTTACTCCCTGATATACAGCTGCCTACCCCCTTCGTAAGTGCAAGTCCTAAATGAGCTTTTTTCTCTGTTCCCTCACCACAATCCAGATTCTTTTGGGGAGTTACCAGTACAGTAACCAAACCAGGAAGTACTTAATTTATTAAGCTACTGCTTTTCTTAATCTCAGTGGAGATATTTACTGATAAACAGCTACTTAGGCAGCATGTTCATGTCGTTACTAAATGAGCTTTTATCTCTCTCCCCTCACCACAAATCAGATTCTTCTGAGGAGTTCCCAGTACATTATCCTTTCCCCTGTGTAATTACATTAACAAGCTCCAGCTGTTTTTATTCTCAGAGGGTTTACTCTCTCATATACAGCTGCCTACCCCCTTCGTAAGTGCAGATCCTAAATGAGCTTTTTTTCTCTGTTCCCACACCACAATCCAGATTCTTTTGGGGAGTTACCAGTACAGTAACCATACCAGGAAGTACTTAATTTATTAAGCTACTGCTTTTCTTAATCTCAGTGGAGATATTTACTGATAAACAGCTACCTACGCAGCATGTTCATGTCGTTCCTAAATGAGCTTTTATCTCTCTCCCCTCACCACAATTCGGATTCTTCTGAGGAGTTCCCAGAAAATGATCCTTTCCCCTGTGTAATTACCTTAACAAGCTCCAGCTGTTTTTATTCTCAGAAGGTTTACTCCTGATATACAGCTGCCTACCCCCTTCGTAAGTGCAGGTCTTAATGAGCTTTTTTCTCTGATCCCTCACCACAATCCAGATTCTTCTGGGGAGTTACCAGTACAGTAAACATACCAGGAAGTACTTAATTTATTAAGCTACTGCTTTTCTTAATCTCAGTGGAGATATTTACTGATAAACAGCTACGTACGCAGCATGTTCATGTCGTTCCTAAATGAGCTTTGCTCTCTCTCCCCTCACCACAAATCAGATTCGTCTGAGGAGTTCCCAGTACATTATCCTTTCCCCTGTGTAATTACCTTAACAAGCTCCAGCTCTTTTTATTCTCAGAAATGATACTCCCTGATATACAGCTTCCTAAACCCTTCGTAAGTGCAGGTCCTAAATGAGCTTTTTCTCTGTTCCCTCACCACATCCAGATTCTTTTGGGGAGTTACCAGTACAGTAACCATACCAGGAAGTACTTAATTTATTAAGCTACTGTTTTTCTTAATCTCAGTGGAGATATTTACTGATAAACAGCTACCTAAGCAGCATGTTCATGTCGTTCCTAAATGAGCTTTTATCTCTCTCCCCTCACTACAAATCAGATCCTTCTGAGGAGTTCCCAGTACATTTTCCTTTCCCCTGTGTAATTACCTTAACAAGCTCCAGCCGTTTTTATTCTCAGAAGGTTTACTCCCTGATATAATGCTGCCTACCCCCTTCGTAAGTGCAGGTCCTAAATGAGCTTTTTTCTCTGTTCCCTCACCACAAACCAGATTCTTTTGGGGAGTTACCAGTACAATAACCATACCAGGAAGTACTTAATTTATTAAGCTACTGCTTTTCTTAATCTCAGTGGAGATATTTACTGATAAACAGCTAGGTACGCAGCATGGTCATGTCGTTCCTAAATGAGCTTTTATCTCTCTCCCCTCACCACAAATCAGATTCTTCTGAGGAGTTCCCTGTACATTATCCTTTCCCCTGTGTAATTACCTTAAGAAGCTCCAGCTGTTTTTATTCTCAGAAGGTTTACTCTCTCATATACAGCTGCCTACCCCCTTCGTAAGTGCAGTTCCTAAATGAGCTTTTTTCTCTGTTCCCTCACCACAATCCAGATTCGTTTGGGGAGTTACCAGTACAGTAACCACACCAGGAAGTACTTAATTTATTAAGCTACTGCTTTCCTTAATCTCAGTGGACATATTTACTGATAAACAGCTACCTACGCAGCATGTTCATGTCTTTCCTAAATGAGCTTTTATCTCTCTCCCCTCACCACAAAACCGATTCTTCTGTGGAGTTCCCAGTACAATATCCTTTCCCCTGTGTAATTACCTTAACAAGCTCCAGCTGTTTTTATTCTCAGAAGGTTTACACCCTGATATACAGCTGCCTACCCCCTTCGTAAGTGCAGGTCCTAAATGTGCTTTTTTCTCTTTTCCCTCATCACAGTCCAGAATCTTTTGTGGAGTTACCAGTACAGTAACAATACCAGGAAGTACTTAATTTATTAAGCTACTGCTTTTCTTAATCTCAGTGGAGATATTTACTGATAAACAGCAACCTACGTAGCATGTTCATGTCGTTCCTAAATGAGCTTTTATCTCTCTCCCCTCACCACAAATCAGATGCTTCTGAGGAGTTCCCAGTACATTATCCTTTCCCCTGTGTAATTACCTTAACAAGCTCCAGCTGTTTTTATTCTCAGAAGGTTTACTCCCTGATATAGAGCTGCCTACCCCCTTCGTAATTGCAGGTCCTAAATGAGCTTTTTTCTCTGTTCCCTCACCACAATCCAGATTCTTCTGGGGAGTTACCAGTCCAGTAACCATACCAGGAAGTACTTAATTTATTAAGCTACTGCTTTTCTTAATCTCAGTGGAGATATTTACTGATAAACAGCTACCTACGCAGCATGTTCATGTCTTTCCTAAATGAGCTTTTTTCTCTCTCCCCTCACCACAAATCAGATTCTTCTGTGGAGATCCCAGTACATTATCCTTTCCTCTGTGTAATTACCTTAACAAGCTCCAGCTGTTTTTATTCTGAGAAGGTTTACTCCCTGATATACTGTGGCCTACCCCCTTCGTAAGTGCAGGTCCTAAATGAGCTTTTTTTCTCTGTTCCCTCACCACAATCCAGATTCTTTTGGGGAGTTACCAGTACAGTAACCATACCAGCAAGTACTTAATTTATTAAGCTACTGTTTTTCTTAATCTCAGTGGAGATATTTACTGATAAACAGCTACGTACGCAGCATGTTCATGTCGTTACTAAATGAGCTTTTATCTCTCTCCCCTCACCACAAATCAGATTCTTCTGAGGAGTTCCCAGTACATTATCCTTTCCCCTGTCGAATTACCTTAACAAGCTCCAGCTGTTTTTATTCTCAGGTTTACCCCCTGGTATACAGCTGCCTACCCCCTTCGTAAGTGCAGGTCCTAAATGAGCTTTTTTCTCTGTTCCCTCACCACAATCCAGATTCTTTTGGGGAGGTACCAGTACAGTAACCATACCAGGAAGTACTTAATTTATTAAGCTACTGCTTTTCTTAATCTCAGTGGAGATATTTACTGATAATCAGCTACCTACGCAGCATGTTCATGTCGTTCCTAAATGAGCTTTTATCTCTCTCCCCTCACCACAAATCAGATTCTTCTGAGGAGTTCCCAGTACATTATCCTTTCCGCTGTGTAATTACCTTAACAAGCTCCAGCTGTCTTTATTCTCAGAAGGTTTACTCCCTGATATACAGCTGCCTACCCCCGTCGTAAGTGCAGGTCCTAAATGAGCTTTTTTCTCTGTTCCCTCACCACAATCCAGATTCTTTTGGGGAGTTACCAGTACAGTAACCATACCAGGAAGTACTTAATTTATTAAGCTATTGCTTTTCTTAATCTCAGTGGAGATATTTACTGATAAACAGCTACGTACGCAGCATGTTCATGTCGTTCTTAAATGAGCTTTATCTCGCTCCCCTCACCACAAATCAGATTCTTCTGAGGAGTTCCCAGTACATTATCCTTTCCCCTGTGTAATTACCTTAATAAGCTCCAGCTGTTTTTATTCTCAGGTTTACTCCCTTATATACTGCTGCCTACCCCCTTCGTAAGTACAGGTCCTAAATGAGCTTTTTTCTCTGTTCCCTCACCACAATCCAGATTCTTTTGGGGAGTTACCAGTACAGTAAACATACCAGGAAGTACTCAATTTATTAAGCTACTGCTTTTCTTAATCTCAGTGGAGATATTTACTGATAAACAGCTACCTACGCAGCATGTTCATGTCGTTCCTAAATGAGCTTTTATCTCTCTCCCCTCACCCACAAATCAGATTCTTCTGAGGAGTTCCCAGTACATTATCCTTTCCCCTGTGTAATTACCTTAACAAGCTCCAGCTGTTTTTATTCTCAGAAGATTTACTCCCTGATATACAGCTGCCTACCCCCTTCGTAAGTCCAGGTCCTAAATGAGCTTTTTTCTCTGTTCCCTCACCACAATCCAGATTCTTTTGGGGAGTTACCAGTACAGTAACCATACCAGGAAGTACTTAATTCATTAAGCTACTGCTTTTCTTAATCTCAGTGGAGATATTTACTGATAAACAGCTACCTACGCAGCATGTTCGTATCGTTCATAAATGAGCTTTTATCTCTCTCCCCTCACCACAAATCAGATTCTTCTGAGGAGTTCCCAGTACATTATCCTTTCCCCTGTGTAATTACCTTAACAAGCTCCAGCTGAATTTATTCTCACAATGTTTACTCCCTGATATACAGCTGCCCACCCCCTTCGTAAGTCCAGGTCCTAAATGAGCTTTTTTCTCTGTTCCGTCACCACAATCCAGATTCTTGTGGGGAGTTATCATTACAGTAACCATACCAGGAAGTACTTAATTTATTAAGCTACTGCTTTTCTTAATCTCAGTGGAGATATTTACTGATAAACAGCTACCTACGCAGCATGTTCATGTCGTTCATAAATGAGCTTTTATCTCTCTCCCCTCACCACAAATCAGATTCTTCTGAGGAGTTCCCAGTACATTATCCTTTCCCCTGTGTAATTACCTTAACAAGCTCCAGCTGTTTTTATTCTCAGTAGGCTTACTCCCTGATAAACAGCTGCCTACCCCCTTCGTAAGTGCAGGTCTAAAATGAGCTTTTTTCTCTGTTCCCTCACCACAATCCAGATTCTTTTGGGGAGTTTCCAGTACAGTAACCATACCAGGATGAACTTCATTTATTGAGCTACTGCTTTTCTTAATCTCAGTGGAGATATTTACTGATAAACAGCTACCTACACAGCATGTGCATGTCGTTCCTAAATGAGCTTTTATCTCTCTCCCCTCACCACAAATCAGATTCTTCTGAGGAGTTCCCAGTACATTATCCTTTCCCCTGTGTAATTACCTTAACAAGCTCCAGCTGTTTTTATTCTCAGAAGGTTTACTCCCTGATATACAGCTGCCTACCCCCTTCGTAAGTGCAGGTCCTAAATGAGCTTTTTTATCTGTTCCGTCACCACAATCCAGATTCTTGTGGGGAGTTATCATTACAGTAACCATACCAGGAAGTACTTAATTTATTAAGCTACTGCATTTCTTAATCTCAGTGGAGATATTTACTGATAAACAGCTACCTACGCAGCATGTTCATGTCGTTCCTAAATGAGCTTTTATCTCTCTCCCCTCACCACAAATCAGATTCTTCTGAGGAGTTCCCAGTACATTATCCTTTCCCCTGTGTAATTACCTTAACAAGCTCCAGCTGAATTTATTCTCACAATGTTTA
>NW_025962049.1:0-45526 GCF_023159225.1 Perognathus longimembris pacificus | reverse complement strand
GGGAAAGGATAATGTACGGGGAACTCCACAGAAGAATCTGATTTGTGGTGAGGGGAGAGAGATAAAACCTCATTTAGGAACTACATGTACATGCTACTTAGGTAGCTGTTTATCAGTAAATATCTCCACTGAGATTAAGAAAAGCAGTAGCTTAATAAATTAAGTACTTCCTGGTATGGTTACTGTACTGGTAACTCCCCAAAAGAATCTGGATTGTGGTGAGGGAACAGAGAAAAAAGCTCATTTAGGACCTGCACTTACGAAGGGGGTAGGCAGCTGTATATCAGGGAGTAAAGCTTCTGAGAATAAAAACAGCTGCATCTTGTTAAGGTAATTACACAGGGGAAAGGATAATGTACTGGGAACTCCTCAGAAGAATCTGATTTGTGGTGAGGGGAGAGAGATAAAAGCTCATTTAGGAACGACATGAACATGCTGCGTAGGTAGCTGTTTATCAGAAAATATCTCCACTGAGATTAAGAAAAGCAGTAGCTTAATAAATTAAGTACTTCCTGGTATGGTTACTGTACTGGTAACTCCCCAAAAGAATCTGGATTGTGGTGAGGGAACAGAGAAAAAAGCTCATTTAGGACCTGCACTTACGAAGGGGGTAGGCAGCTGTATATCAGGGACTAAACCTTCTGAGAATAAAAACAGCTGGAGCTTGTTAAGGTAATTACACAGGAGAAAGGATAAAGTACTGGGAACTACTCAGAAGAATATGATTTGTGGTGAGGGGAGAGAGATAAAAGCTCATTTAGGAACGACATGAACATGCTGCGTAGGTAGCTGTTTATCAGTAAATATCTCCACTGAGCTTTACAAAAGCAGTAGCTTAATAAATTAAGTACTTCCTGGTATGGTTATTGTACTGGTAACTCCCCAAAAGAATCTGGATTGTGGTGAGGGAACAGAGAAAAAAGCTCATTTAGGACCTGCACTTACGAAGGGGATAGGCAGCTGTATATCAGGAGTAAAGTTTCTGAGAATAAAAACAGCTGCAGCTTGTTAAGGTAATTACACAGGGGAAAGGATAATGTACTGGGAACTCCTCAGAAGAATCTGATTTGTGGTGAGGGGAGAGAGATAAAAGCTCATTTAGGAACGACATAAACATGCTGCGTAGGTAGCTGTTTATCAGTAAATATCTCAACTGAGATTAAGAAAAGCAGTAGCTTAATAAATTAAGTACTTCCTGGTATGGTTACTGTACTGGTAACTCCCCAAAAGAATCTGGATTGTGGTGAGGGAACAGAGAAAAAAGCTCATTTAGGACCTGCACTTACGAAGGGGGTAGGCAGCTGTATATCAGGGACTAAACCTTCTGAGAATAAAAACAGCTGGAGCTTGTTAAGGTAATTACACAGGGGAAAGGATAATGTACTGGGAACTCCTCAGAAGAATCTGATTTGTGGTGAGGGGAGAGAGATAAAAGCTCATTTAGGAACGACATGAACATGCTGCGTAGGTAGCTGTTTATCAGTAAATATCTCCAATGAGATTAAGAAAAGCAGTAGCTTAATAAATTAAGTACTTCCTGGTATGGTTACTGTACTGGTAACTCCCAAAAGAATCTGGATTGTGGTGAGGGAACAGAGAAAAAAGCTCATTTAGGACCTGCACTTACGAAGGGGGTAGGCAGCTGTATATCAGGGAGTAAACCTTCTGAGAATAAAAACAGCTGGAGCTTGTTAAGGTAATTACACAGGGGAAAGGATAATGTACTGGGAACTCCTCAGAAGATTCTGATTTGTGGTGAGGGGAGAGAGATAAAAGCTCATTTAGGAACGACATGAACATGCTGCGTAGGTAGCTGTTTATCAGTAAATATCTCCACTGAGATTAAGAAAAGCAGTAGCTTAATAAATTAAGTACTTCCTGGTATGGTTACTATACTGGTAACTCCCCAAAAGAATCTGGATTGTGGTGAGGGAACAGAGAACAAGCTCATTTAGGACCTGCACTTTCGAAGGGGGTAGGCAGCTGTATATCAGGGAGGTAAAGCTTCTGGGAATAAAAACAGCTGGAGCTTGTTAAGGTAATTACACAGGGGAAAGGATAATGTACTGGGAACTCCTCAGAAGAATCTGATTTGTGGTGAGGGGAGAGAGATAAAAGCTCATTTAGGAACGACATGAACATGCTGCGTAGGTAGCTGTTTATCAGTAAATATCTCCACTGAGATTAAGAAAGCAGTAGCTTAATAAATTAAGTACTTCCTCGTATGGTTACTGTACTGGTAACTCCCCAAAAGAATCTGGATTGCGGTGAGGGAAGAATGAAAAAAGCTCATTTAGGAACTGCCCTTAAGAAGGGGGTAGGCAGCTGTATATCAGGGAGTAAACCTTCTGAGAATAAAAACAGCTGGAGCTTGTTAAGGTAATTACACAGGGGAAAGGATATTGTACTGGGAACTCCTCAGAAGAATCTGATTTGTGGTGAGGGGAGAGAGATAAAAGCTCATTTGGAACGACATGAACATGCTGCGTAGGTAGCTGTTTATCAGTAAATATCTCCACTGAGATTAAGAAAAGCAGTAGCTTAATAAATTAAGTACTTCCTGGTATGGTTACTGTACTGGTAACTCCCCAAAAGAATCTGGATTGTGGTGAGGGAACAGAGAAAAAAGCTCATTTAGGACCTGCACTTACGAATGGGGTAGGCAGCTGTATATCAGGGAGTAAAGCGTCTGAGAATAAAAACAGCTGCAGCTTGTTAAGGTAATTACACAGGGGAAAGGATAATGTACGGGGAACTCCACAGAAGAATCTGATTTGTGGTGAGGGGAGAGAGATAAAACCTCATTTAGGAACTACATGTACATGCTACTTAGGTAGCTGTTTATCAGTAAATATCTCCACTGAGATTAAGAAGAGCAGTAGCTTAATAAATTAAGTACTTCCTGGTATGGTTACTGTACTGGTAACTCCCCAAAAGAATCTGGATTGTGGTGAGGGAACAGAGAAAAAAGCTCATTTAGGACCTGCACTTACGAAGGGGGTAGGCAGCTGTATATCAGGGAGTAAACCTTCTGAGAATAAAAACAGCTGGAGCTTGTTAAGGTAATTACACAGGGGAAAGGATAATGTACTGGGAACTCCTCAGAAGAATCTGATTTGTGGTGAGGGGAGAGAGATAAAAGCTCATTTAGGAACGACATGAACATGCTGCGTAGGTAGCTGTTTATCAGTAAATATCTCCACTGAGATTAAGAAAAGCAGTAGCTTAATAAATTAAGTACTTCCTGGTATGGTTACTGTACTGGTAACTCACCAAAAGAATCTGGATTGTGGTGAGGGAACAGAGAAAAAGCCTCATTGAGGACCTGCACTTACGAGGGGGTAGGCAGCTGTATATCAGGGAGTAAACCTTCTGAGAATAAAAACAGCTGGAGCTTGTTAAGGTAATTACACAGGGGAAAGGATAATGTACTGGGAACTCCTCAGAAGATTCTGATTTGTGGTGAGGGGAGAGAGATAAAAGCTCATTTTCAAACGACATGAACATGCTGCGTAGGTAGCTGTTTATCAGTAAATATCTCCACTGAGATTAAGAAAAGCAGTAGCTTAATAAATTAAGTACTTCCTGGTATGGTTTACTGTACTGGTAACTCCCCAAAAGAATCTGGATTGTGGTGAGGGAACACAGAAAAAAGCTCATTTAGGACCTGCACTTACGAAGGGGGTAGGCAGCTGTATATCAGGGAGTAAAGCTTCTGAGAATAAAAACAGCTGGAGCTTGTTAAGGTATTTACACAGGGGAAAGGATAATGTACGGGGAACTCCTCAGAAGAATCTGATTTGTGGTGAGGGGAGAGAGTTAAAAGCTCATTTAAGAACTACATGTACATGCTACTTAGGTAGCTGTTTATCAGTAAATATCTCCACTGAGATTAAGAAAAGCAGTAGGTCAATAAATTAAGTACTTCCTGGTATGGTTACTGTACTGGTAACTCCCCAAAAGAATCTGGATTGTGGTGAGGGAACAGAGAAAAAAGCTCATTTAGGACCTGCACTTACGAAGGAGGTAGGCAGCTGTATATCAGGGAGTAAACCTTCTGAGAATAAAAACAGCTGGAGCTTGTTAAGGTAATTACACAGGGGAAAGAATAATGTACTGGGAACTCCTCAGAAGAATCTGATTTGTGGTGAGGGGAGAGAGATAAAAGCCCATTTAGGAACGACATGAACATGCTGCGTAGGTAGCTGTTTATCAGTAAATATCTCCACTGAGATTAAGAAAAGCAGTAGGTTAATCAATTAAGTACTTCCTGGTATGGTTACTGTACTGGTAACTCCCCAAAAGAATCTGGATTGTGGTGAGGGGAACAGAGAAAAAAGCTCATTTAGGACCTGCACTTACGAAGGGGGTAGGCAGCTGTATATCAGGGAGTAAACCTTCTGAGAATAAAAACAGCTGGAGCTTGTTAAAGTAATTACACAGGAGAAAGGATAATGTACTGGGAACTCCTCAGAAGAATCTGATTTGTGGTGAGGGGAGAGAGATAAAAGCTCATTTAGGAACGACATGAACATGCTGCGTAGGTAGCTGTTTATCAGTAAATATCTCCACGGAGATTAAGAAAATCAGTAGCTTAATAAATTAAGTACTTCCTGGTATGGTTACTGTACTGGTAACTCCCCAAAAGAATCTGGATTGTGGTGAGGGAACAGAGAAAAAAGCTCATTTAGGGCCTGCAATTACGAAGGGGGTAGGCCGCTGTATATCAGGGAGTAAACCTTCTGAGAATAAAAACTGCTGGAGCTTGTTAAGGTAATTACACAGGGAAAGGATAATGTACTGGGAACTCCTCAGAACATTCTGATTTGTGGTGACGGGAGAGAGATAAAAGCTCATTTTCAAACGACATGAACATGCTGCGTAGGTAGCTGTTTATCAGTAAATATCTCCACTGAGATTAAGAAAAGCAGTAGCTTAATAAATTAAGTACTTCCTGGTATGGTTACTGTACTGGTAACTCCCCAAAAGAATCTGGATTGTGCTGAGGGAACAGAGAAAAAAGCTCATTTAGGACCTGCACTTTCGAAGGGAATAGGCAGCTGTATATCAGGGAGTAAAGATTCTGAGAATAAAAACAGCTGGAGCTTGTTAAGGTAATTACACAGGGGAAAGGATAATGTACTGGGAACTCCTCAGAAGAATCTGATTTGTGGTGAGGGGAGAGAGATAAAAGCTCATTTAGGAACGACATGAACATGCTGCGTAGGTAGCTGTTTATCAGTAAATATCTCCACTGAGATAAGAAAAGCAGTAGCTTAATAAATTAAGTACTTCCTGGTATGGTTACTGTACTGGTAACTCCCCAAAAGAATCTGGATTGTGGTGAGGGAACAGAGAAAAAAGCTCATTTAGGGCCTGCACTTACGAAGGGGGTAGGCCGCTGTATATCAGGGAGTAAACCTTCTGAGAATAAAAACAGCTGGAGCTTGTTAAGGTAATTACACAGGGGAAAGGATAATGTACTGGGAACTCCTCAGAACATTCTGATTTGTGGTGACGGGGAGAGAGATAAAAGCTCATTTTCAAACGACATGAACATGCTGCGTAGGTAGCTGTTTATCAGTAAATATCTCCACTGAGATTAAGAAAAGCAGTAGCTTAATAAATTAAGTACTTCCTGGTATGGTTACTATACTGGTAACTCCCCAAAAGAATCTGGATTGTGGTGAGGGAACAGAGAAAAAAGCTCATTTAGGACCTGCACTTCGAAGAGGGTAGGCAGCTGTATATCAGGGAGTAAACCTTCTGAGAATAAAAACAGCTGGAGCTTGTTAAGGTAATTACACAGGGGAAAGGATAATGTACTGGGAACTCCTCAGAAGAATCTGATTTGTGGTGAGGGGAGAGAGATAAAAGCTCATTTAGGAACGACATGAACATGCTGCGTAGGTAGCTGTTTATCAGTAAATATCTCCACTGAGATTAAGAAAAGCAGTAGCTTAATAAATTAAGTACTTCCTGGTATGGTTACTGTACTGGTAACTCCCAAAAGAATCTGGATTGTGGTGAGGGAACAGAGAAAAAAGCTCATTTAGGACCTGCACTTACGAAGGGGGTAGGCAGCTGTATATCAGGGAGTAAACCTTCTGAGAATAAAAACAGCTGGAGCTTGTTAAGGTAATTACACAGGGGAAAGGATAATGTACTGGGAACTCCTCAGAAGAATCTGATTTGTGGTGAGGGGAGAGAGATAAAAGCTCATTTAGGAACGACATGAACATGCTGCGTAGGTAGCTGTTTTTCAGTAAATATCTCCACTGAGATTAAGAAAAGCAGTAGCTTAATAAATTCAGTACTTCCTGGTATGGTTACTGTACTGGTAACTCCCCAAAAGAATCTGGATTGTGGTGAGGAATAGAGAAAAAAGCTCATTTAGGAACTGCACTTACGAAGGGGGTAGGCAACTGTATATCAGGGAGTAAACCTTCTGAGAATAAAAACAGCTGGAGCTTGTTAAGGTAATTACACAGGGGAAAGGATAATGTACTGGGAACTCCTCAGAAGATTCTGATTTGTGGTGAGGGGAGAGAGATAAAAGCTCATTTAGTAACGACATGAACATGCTGCGTAGGTAGCTGTTTATCAGTAAATATCTCCACTGAGATTAAGAAAAGCAGTAGCTTAATAAATTAAGTACTTCCTGGTATGGTTACTATACTGGTAACTCCCCAAAAGAATCTGGATTGTGGTGAGGGAACAGAGAAAAAAGCTCATTTAGGACCTGCACTTTCGAAGGGGGTAGGCAGCTGTATATCAGGGAGTAAAGCTTCTGAGAATAAAAACAGCTGGAGCTTGTTAACGTAATTACACAGGGGAAAGGATAATGTACTGGGAACTCCTCAGAAGAATCTGATTTGTGGTGAGGGGAGAGAGATAAAAGCTCATTTAGGAACGACATGAACATGCTGCGTAGGTAGCTGTTTATCAGTAAATATCTCCACTGAGATTAAGAAAAGCAGTAGCTTAATAAATTAAGTACTTCCTCGTATGGTTACTGTACTGGTAACTCCCCAAAAGAATCTGGATTGTGGTGAGGGAAGAATGAAAAAAGCTCATTTAGGAACTGCCCTTAAGAAGGGGGTAGGCAGCTGTATATCAGGGAGTAAACCTTCTGAGAATAAAAACAGCTGGAGCTTGTTAAGGTAATTACACAGGGGAAAGGATATTGTACTGGGAACTCCTCAGAAGAATCTGATTTGTGGTGAGGGGAGAGAGATAAAAGCTCATTTTGGAACGACATGAACATGCTGCGTAGGTAGCTGTTTATCAGTAAATATCTCCACTGAGATTAAGAAAAGCAGTAGCTTAATAAATTAAGTACTTCCTGGTATGGTTACTGTACTGGTAACTCCCCAAAAGAATCTGGATTGTGGTGAGGGAACAGAGAAAAAAGCTCATTTAGGACCTGCACTTACGAATGGGGTAGGCAGCTGTATATCAGGGAGTAAAGCGTCTGAGAATAAAAACAGCTGCAGCTTGTTAAGGTAATTACACAGGGGAAAGGATAATGTACGGGGAACTCCACAGAAGAATCTGATTTGTGGTGAGGGGAGAGAGATAAAACCTCATTTAGGAACTACATGTACATGCTACTTAGGTAGCTGTTTATCAGTAAATATCTCCACTGAGATTAAGAAAAGCAGTAGCTTAATAAATTAAGTACTTCCTGGTATGGTTACTGTACTGGTAACTCCCAAAAGAATCTGGATTGTGGTGAGGGAACAGAGAAAAAAGCTCATTTAGGACCTGCACTTACGAAGGGGGTAGGCAGCTGTATATCAGGGAGTAAACCTTCTGAGAATAAAAACAGCTGGAGCTTGTTAAGGTAATTACACAGGGGAAAGGATAATGTACTGGGAACTCCTCAGAAGAATCTGATTTGTGGTGAGGGGGAGAGAGATAAAAGCTCATTTAGGAAAGACATGAACATGCTGCGTAGGTAGCTGTTTATCAGTAAATATCTCCACTGAGATTAAGAAAAGCAGTAGCTTAATAATTTAAGTACTTCCTGGTATGGTTACTGTACTGGTAACTCACCAAAAGAATCAGGATTGTGGTGAGGGAACAGAGAAAAAAGCTCATTTAAGACCTGCACTTACGAAGGGGGTAGGCAGCTGTATATCAGGGAGTAAACCTTCTGAGAATAAAAACAGCTGGAGCTTGTTAAGGTAATTACACAGGGGAAAGGATAATGTACTGGGAACTCCTCAGAAGATTCTGATTTGTGGTGAGGGGAGAGAGATAAAAGCTCATTTAGGAACGACATGAACATGCTGCGTAGGTAGCTGTTTATCAGTAAATATCTCCACTGAGATTAAGAAAAGCAGTAGCTTAATAAATTAAGTACTTCCTGGTATGGTTACTGTACTGGTAACTCCCCAAAAGAATCTGGATTGTGGTGAGGGAACAGAGAAAAAAGCTCATTTAGGACCTGCACTTACGAAGGGGGTAGGCAGCTGTATATCAGGGAGTAAAGCTTCTGAGAATAAAAACAGCTGGAGCTTGTTAAGGTAATTACACAGGGGAAAGGATAATGTACGGGGAACTCCTCAGAAGAATCTGATTTGTGGTGAGGGGAGAGAGATAAAAGCTCATTTAAGAACTACATGTACATGCTACTTAGGTAGCTGATTATCAGTAAATATCTCCACTGAGATTAAGAAAAGCAGTAGGTTAATAAATTAAGTACTTCCTGGTATGGTTACTGTACTGGTAACTCCCCAAAAGAATCTGGATTGTGGTGAGGGAACAGAGAAAAAAGCTCATTTAGGACCTGCACTTACGAAGGAGGTAGGCAGCTGTATATCAGGGAGTAAACCTTCTGAGAATAAAAACAGCTGGAGCTTGTTAAGGTAATTACACAGGGGAAAGAATAATGTACTGGGAACTCCTCAGAAGAATCTGATTTGTGGTGAGAGGAGAGAGATAAAAGCCCATTTAGGAACGACATGAACATGCTGCGTAGGTAGCTGTTTATCAGTAAATATCTCCACTGAGATTAAGAAAAGCAGTAGCTTAATAAATTAAGTACTTCCTGGTATGGTTACTGTACTGGTAACTCACCAAAAGAATCTGGATTGTGGTGAGGGAACAGAGAAAAAAGCTCATTTAAGACCTGCACTTACGAAGGGGGTAGGCAGCTGTATATCAGGGAGTAAACCTTCTGAGAATAAAAACAGCTGGAGCTTGTTAAGGTAATTACACAGGGGAAAGGATAATGTACTGGGAACTCCTCAGAAGATTCTGATTTGTGGTGAGGGGAGAGAGATAAAAGCTCATTTTCAAACGACATGAACATGCTGCGTAGGTAGCTGTTTATCAGTAAATATCTCCACTGAGATTAAGAAAAGCAGTAGCTTAATAAATTAAGTACTTCCTGGTATGGTTACTGTACTGGTAACTCCCAAAAGAATCTGGATTGTGGTGAGGGAACAGAGAAAAAAGCTCATTTTGGACCTGCAATTACGAACGGGGTAGGCAGCTGTATATCAGGGAGTAAAGCTTCTGACAATAAAAACAGCTGGAGCTTGTTAAGGTAATTACACAGGGGAAAGGATAATGTACTGGGAACTCCTCAGAAGAATCTGATTTGTGGTGAGGGGAGAGAGATAAAAGCTCATTTAGGAACGACATGAACATGCTGCGTAGGTAGCTGTTTATCAGTAAATATCTCCACTGAGATTAAGAAAAGCAGTAGCTTAATAAATTAAGTACTTCCTGGTATGGTTACTGTACTGGTAACTCCCCAAAAGAATCTGGATTGTGGTGAGGGAACAGAGAAAAAAGCTCATTTAGGACGTGCACTTACGAAGGGGGTAGGCAGCTGTATATCAGGGAGTAAAGCTTCTGAGAATAAAAACAGCTGGAGCTTGTTAAGGTAATTACACAGGGGAAAGGATAATGTACGGGGAACTCCTCAGAAGAATCTGATTTGTGGTGAGGGGAGAGAGATAAAAGCTCATTTAAGAACTACATGTACATGCTACTTAGGTAGCTGTTTATCAGTAAATATCTCCACTGAGATTAAGAAAAGCAGTAGGTTAATAATTAAGTACTTCCTGGTATGGTTACTGTACTGGTAACTCCCCAAAAGAATCTGGATTGTGGTGAGGGAACAGAGAAAAAAGCTCATTTAGGACCTGCACTTACGAAGGAGGTAGGCAGCTGTATATCAGGGAGTAAACCTTCTGAGAATAAAAACAGCTGGAGCTTGTTAAGGTAATTACACAGGGGAAAGAATAATGTACTGGGAACTCCTCAGAAGAATCTGATTTGTGGTGAGGGGAGAGAGATAAAAGCCCATTTAGGAACGACATGAACATGCTTCGTAGGTAGCTGTTTATCAGTAAATATCTCCACTGAGATTAAGAAAAGCAGTAGGTTAATAAATTAAGTACTTCCTGGTATGGTTACTGTACTGGTAACTCCCCAAAAGAATCTGGATTGTGGTGAGGGAACAGAGAAAAAAGCTCATTTAGGACCTGCACTTACGAAGGGGGTAGGCAGCTGTATATCAGGGAGTAAACCTTCTGAGAATAAAAACAGCTGGAGCTTGTTAAAGTAATTACACAGGAGAAAGGATAATGTACTGGAACTCCTCAGAAGAATCTGATTTGTGGTGAGGGGAGAGAGATAAAAGCTCATTTAGGAACGACATGAACATGCTGCGTAGGTAGCTGTTTATCAGTAAATATCTCCACGGAGATTAAGAAAATCAGTAGCTTAATAAATTAAGTACTTCCTGGTATGTTTACTGTACTGGTAACTCCCCAAAAGAATCTGGATTGTGGTGAGGGAACAGAGAAAAAAGCTCATTTAGGGCCTGCACTTACGAAGGGGGTAGGCCGCTGTATATCAGGGAGTAAACCTTCTGAGAATAAAAACAGCTGGAGCTTGTTAAGGTAATTACACAGGGGAAAGGATAATGTACTGGGAACTCCTCAGAAGAATCTGATTTGTGGTGAGGGGAGAGAGATAAAAGCTCATTTAGGAACGACATGAACATGCTGCGTAGGTAGCTGTTTATCAGTAAATATCTCCACTGAGATTAAGAAAAGCAGTAGCTTAATAAATTAAGTACTTCCTGGTATGTTTACTGTACTGGTAACTCCCAAAAGAATCTGGATTGTGGTGAGGGAAGAATGAAAAAAGCTCATTTAGGAACTGCACTTACGAAGGGGGTAGGCAGCTGTATATCAGGGAGTAAAGCTTCTGAGAATAAAAACAGCTGGAGCTTGTTAAGGTAATTACATAGGGGAAAGGATAATGTACGGGGAACTCCTCAGAAGAATCTGATTTGTGGTGAGGGGAGAGAGATAAAACCTCATTTAAGAACTACATGTACATGCTACTTAGGTAGCTGTTTATCAGTAAATATCTCCACTGAGATTAAGAAAAGTAGTAGCTTAATAAATTAAGTACTTCCTGGTATGGTTACTGTACTGGTAACTCCCAAAAGAATCTGGATTGTGGTGAGGGAACAGAGAAAAAAGCTCATTTAGGACCTGCACTTACGAAGGGGGTAGGCAGCTGTATATCAGGGAGTAAAGCTTCTGAGAATAAAAACAGCTGGAGTTTGTTAAGGTAATTACACAGGGGAAAGGATAATTTACTGGGAACTCCTCAGAAGAATCTGATTTGTGGTGAGGGGAGAGAGATAAAAGCTCATTTAAGAAAGACATGAACATGCTGCGTAGGTAGCTGTTTATCAGTAAATATCTCCACTGAGATTAGGAAAAGCAGTAGCTTAATAAATTAAGTACTTCCTGGTATGGTTACTGTACTGGTAACTCCCAAAAGAATCTGGATTGTGGTGAGGGAACAGAGAAAAAAAGCTCATTTAGGACCTGCACTTACGAAGGGGGTAGGCAGCTGTATATCAGGGAGTAAACCTTCTGAGAATAAAAACAGCTGGAGCTTGTTAAGGTAATTACACAGGGGAAAGGATAATGTACTGGGAACTCCTCAGAAGATTCTGATTTGTGGTGAGGGGAGAGAGATAAAAGCTCATTTTCAAACGACATGAACATGCTGCGTAGGTAGCTGTTTATCAGTAAATATCTCAACTGAGATTAAGAAAAGCAGTAGCTTAATAAATTAAGTACTTCCTGGTATGGTTACTGTACTGGTAACTCCCCAAAAGAATCTGGATTGTGGTGAGGGAAGAGAGAAAAAGCTCATTTAGGACCTGCACTTACGAAGGGGGTAGGCAGCTGTATATCAGGGAGTAAACCTTCTGAGAATAAAAACAGCTGCATCTTGTTAAGGTAATTACACAGGGAAAGGATAATGTACTGGGAACTCCTCAGAAGATTCTGATTTGTGGTGAGGGGAGAGAGATAAAAGCTCATTTTCAAACGACATGAACATGCTGCGTAGGTAGCTGTTTATCTGTAAATATCTCCACTGAGATTAAGAAAAGCAGTAGCTTAATAAATTAAGTACTTCCTGGTATAGTTACTGTACTGGTAACTCGCCAAAAGAATCTGGATTCTGGTGAGGGAACAGAGAAAAAAGCTCATTTAGGACCTGCACTTACGAAGGGGGTAGGCAGCTGTATATCAGGGAGTAAAGCTTCTGACAATAAAAACAGTTGGAGCTTGTTAAGGTAATTACACAGGGGAAAGGATAATGTACTGGGAACTCCTCAGAAGAATCTGATTGTGGTGAGGGGAGAGAGATAAAAGCTCATTTAGGAACGACATGAACATGCTGCGTAGGTAGCTGTTTATCAGTAAATATCTCCACTGAGATTAAGAAAAGCAGTAGCTTAATGAATTAAGTACTTCCTGGTATGGTTACTGTACTGGTAACTCCCCAAAAGAATCTGGATTGTGGTGAGGGAACAGAGAAAAAAGCTCATTAGGACCTGCACTTACGATGGGGGTAGGCAGCTGTATATCAGGGAGTAAACCTTCTGAGAATAAAAACAGCTGGAGGTTGTTAAGGTAATTACACAGGAGAAAGGATAAAGTACTGGGAACTCCTCAGAAGAATCTGATTTGTGGTGAGGGGAGAGAGATAAAAGCTCATTTAGGAACGACATGAATATGCTGCGTAGGTAGCTGTTTATCAGTAAATATCTCCACTGAGCTTTAGAAAAGCAGTAGCTTAATAAATTAAGTACTTCCTGGTATGGTTACTGTACTGGTAACTCCCCAAAAGAATCTGGATTGTGGTGAGGGAACAGAGAAAAAAGCTCATTTAGGACCTGCACTTACGAAGGGGGTAGGCAGCTGTATATCAGGGAGTAAAGCTTCTGAGTATAAAAACAGCTGCATCTTGGTAAGGTAATTACACAGTGGAAAGGATAATGTACTGGGAACTCCTCAGAAGAATCTGATTTGTGGTGAGGGGAGAGAGATAAAAGCTCATTTAGGAACGACATGAACATGCTGCGTAGGTAGCTGTTTATCAGTAAATATCTCCACTGAGATTAAGAAAAGCACTAGCTTAATAAATTAAGTACTTCCTGGTATGGTTACTGTACTGGTATCTCCCCAAAGAATCTGGATTGTGGTGAGGGAACAGAGAAAAAAGCTCATTTAGGACCTGCACTTAGGAAGGGGGTAGGCAGCTGTATATCAGGGAGTAAACCTTCTGAGAATAAAAACAGCTGGAGATTTTTAAGGTAATTACACAGGGGAAAGGATAATGTACTGGGAACTCCTCAGAAGAATCTGATTTGTGGTGAGGGGAGAGAGATAAAAGCTCATTTAGGAACGACATGAACATGCTGCGTAGGTAGCTGTTTATCAGTAAATATCTCCACTGAGATTAATAAAAGCAGTAGCTTAATAAATTAAGTACTTCCTGGTATGGTTACTGTACTGGTAACTCCCCAAAAGAATCTGGATTGTGGTGAGGGAACAGAGAAAAAAGCTCATTTAGGACCTGCACTTACGAAGGGGGTAGGCAGCTGTATATCAGGGAGTAAACCTTCTGAGAATAAAAACAGCTGGAGCTTGTAAGGTAATTACACAGGAGAAAGGATAATGTACTGGGAACTCCTCAGAAGAATCTGATTTGTGGTGAGGGGAGAGAGATAAAAGCTCATTTAGGAACGACATGAACATGCTGGCGTAGGTAGCTGTTTATCAGTAAATATCTCCACTGAGCTTTAGAAAAGCAGTAGCTTAATAAATTAAGTACTTCCTGGTATGGTTACTGTACTGGTAACTCCCCAAAATAATCTGGATTTTGGTGAGGGAACAGAGAAAAAAGCTCATTTAGGACGTGCACTTACGAAGGGGGTAGGCAGCTGTATATCAGTGAGTAAAGCTTCTGAGAATAAAAACAGCTGCAGCTTGTTAAGCTAATTACACAGGGGAAAGGATAATGTACTGGGAACTCCTCAGAAGAATCTGATTTGTGGTGAGGGGAGAGAGATAAAAGCTCATTTAAGAACGACATGAATATGCTGCGTAGGTAGCTGTTTATCAGTAAATATCTCCACTGAGCTTTAGAAAAGCAGTAGCTTAATAAATTAAGTACTTCCTGGTATGGTTACTGTACTGGTAACTCCCCAAAAGAATCTGGATTGTGGTGAGGGAACAGAGAAAAAAGCTCATTTAGGACCTGCACTTACGAAGGGGGTAGGCAGCTGTATATCAGGGAGTAAAGCTTCTGAGTATAAAAACAGCTGCATCTTGGTAAGGTAATTACACAGTGGAAAGGATAATGTACTGGGAACTCCTCAGAAGAATCTGATTTGTGGTGAGGGGAGAGAGATAAAAGCTCATTTAGGAACGACATGAACATGCTGCGTAGGTAGCTGTTTATCAGTAAATATCTCCACTGAGATTAAGAAAAGCACTAGCTTAATAAATTAAGTACTTCCTGGTATGGTTACTGTACTGGTAACTCCCCAAAAGAATCTGGATTGTGGTGAGGGAACAGAGAAAAAAGCTCATTTAGGACCTGCACTTAGGAAGGGGGTAGGCAGCTGTATATCAGGGAGTAAACCTTCTGAGAATAAAAACAGCTGGAGATTGTTAAGGTAATTACACAGGGGAAAGGATAATGTACTGGGAACTCCTCAGAAGAATCTGATTTGTGGTGAGGGGAGAGAGATAAAAGCTCATTTAGGAACGACATGAACATGCTGCGTAGGTAGCTGTTTATCAGTAAATATCTCCACTGAGATTAATAAAAGCAGTAGCTTAATAAATTAAGTACTTCCTGGTATGGTTACTGTACTGGTAACTCCCCAAAAGAATCTGGATTGTGGTGAGGGAACAGAGAAAAAAGCTCATTTAGGACCTGCACTTACGAAGGGGGTAGGCAGCTGTATATCAGGGAGTAAACCTTCTGAGAATAAAAACAGCTGGAGCTTGTAAGGTAATTACACAGGAGAAAGGATAATGTACTGGGAACTCCTCAGAAGAATCTGATTTGTGGTGAGGGGAGAGAGATAAAAGCTCATTTAGGAACGACATGAACATGCTGCGTAGGTAGCTGTTTATCAGTAAATATCTCCACTGAGATTTAGAAAAGCAGTAGCTTAATAAATTAAGTACTTCCTGGTATGGTTACTGTACTGGTAACTCCCCAAAAGAATCTGGATTGTGGTGAGGGAACAGAGAAAAAAGCTCATTTAGGACGTGCACTTACGAAGGGGGTAAGCAGCTGTATATCAGGGAGTAAAGCTTCTGAGTATAAAAACAGCTGCATCTTGGTAAGGTAATTACACAGTGGAAAGGATAATGTACTGGGAACTCCTCAGAAGAATCTGATTTGTGGTGAGGGGAGAGAGATAAAAGCTCATTTAGGAACGACATGAACATGCTGCGTAGGTAGCTGTTTATCAGTAAATATCTCCACTGAGATTAAGAAAAGCACTAGCTTAATAAATTAAGTACTTCCTGTATGGTTACTGTACTGGTAACTCCCCAAAAGAATCTGGATTGTGGTGAGGGAACAGAGAAAAAAAGCTCATTTAGGACCTGCACTTAGGAAGGGGGTAGGCAGCTGTATATCAGGGAGTAAACCTTCTGAGATTAAAAACAGCTGGAGATTGTTAAGGTAATTACACAGGGGAAAGGATAATGTACTGGGAACTCCTCAGAAGAATCTGATTTGTGGTGAGGGGAGAGAGATAAAAGCTCATTTAGGAACGACATGAACATGCTGCGTAGGTAGCTGTTTATCAGTAAATATCTCCACTGAGATTAATAAAAGTAGTAGCTTAATAAATTAAGTACTTCCTGGTATGGTTACTGTACTGGTAACTCCCCAAAAGAATCTGGATTGTGGTGAGGGAACAGAGAAAAAAGCTCATTTAGGACCTGCACTTACGAAGGGGGTAGGCAGCTGTATATCAGGGAGTAAACCTTCTGAGAATAAAAACAGCTGGAGCTTGTAAGGTAATTACACAGGAGAAAGGATAATGTACTGGGAACTCCTCAGAAGAATCTGATTTGTGGTGAGGGAGAGAGATAAAAGCTCATTTAGGAACGACATGAACATGCTGCGTAGGTAGCTGTTTATCAGTAAATATCTCCACTGAGCTTTAGAAAAGCAGTAGCTTAATAAATTAAGTACTTCCTGGTATGGTTACTGTACTGGTAACTCCCCAAAATAATCTGGATTGTGGTGAGGGAACAGAGAAAAAAGCTCATTTAGGATGTGCACTTACGAAGGGGGTAGGCAGCTGTATATCAGGGAGTAAAGCTTCTGAGAATAAAAACAGCTGCAGCTTGTTAAGCTAATTACACAGGGGAAAGGATAATGTACTGGGAACTCCTCAGAAGAATCTGATTTGTGGTGAGGGGAGAGAGATAAAAGCTCATTTAGGAACGACATGAACATGCTGCGTAGGTAGCTGTTTATCAGAAAATATCTCCACTGAGATTAAGAAAAGCAGTAGCTTAATAAATTAAGTACTTCCTGGTATGCTTACTGTACTGGTAACTCCCAAAAGAATCTGGATTGTGGTGAGGGAACAGAGAAAAAAGTTCATTTAGGACCTGCACTTACGAAGGGGGTAGGCAGCTGTATATCAGGGAGTAAACCTTCTGAGAATAAAAACAGCTGGAGCTTGTTAAGGTAATTACACAGGGGAAAGGATAATGTACTGGGAACTCCTCAGACGAATCTGATTTGTGGTGAGGGGAGAGAGATAAAAGCTCATTTAGGAACGACATGAACATGCTGCGTAGGTAGCTGTTTATCAGTAAATATCTCCACGGAGATTAAGAAAAGCAGTAGCTTAATAAATTAAGTACTTCCTGGTATGGTTACTGTACTGGTAACTCCCCAAAACAATCTGGATTGTGGTGAGGGAACAGAGAAAAAAGCTCATTTAAGACCTGCACTTACGAAGGGGGGTAGGCAGCTGTATATCAGGGAGTAAACCTTCTGAGAATAAAAACAGCTGGAGCTTGTTAAGGTAATTACACAGGGGAAAGGATAATGTACTGGGAACTCCTCAGAACATTCTGATTTGTGGTGACGGGAGAGAGATAAAAGCTCATTTTCAAACGACATGAACATGCTGCGTAGGTAGCTGTTTATCAGTAAATATCTCCACGGAGATTAAGAAAAGCAGTAGCTTAATAAATTAAGTACTTCCTGGTATGTTTACTGTACTGGTAACTCCCCAAAAGAATCTGGATTGTGGTGAGGGAACAGAGAAAAAAGCTCATTTAGGACCGGCACTTTCGAAGGGGGTAGTCAGCTGTATATCAGGGAGTAAAGCTTCTGAGAATAAAAACAGCTGGAGCTTGTTAAGGTAATTACACAGGGGAAAGGATAATGTACTGGGAACTCCTCAGAAGAATCTGATTTGTGGTGAGGGGAGAGAGATAAAAGCTCATTTAGGAACGACATGAACATGCTGCGTAGGTAGCTGTTTATCAGTAAATATCTCCACTGAGATTAAGAAAAGCAGTAGCTTAATAAATTAAGTACTTCCTGGTATGGTTACTGTACTGGTAACTCCCCAAAAGAATCTGTTTTGTGGTGAGGGAACAGAGAAAAAAGCTCATTTAGGACCTGCACTTACGAAGGGGGTAGGCAGCTGTATATCAGGGAGTAAACCTTCTGAGAATAAAAACAGCTGGAGCTTGTTAAGGTAATTACACAGGAGAAAGGATAATGTACTGGGAACTCCTCAGAAGAATCTGATTTGTGGTGAGGGGAGAGAGATAAAAGCTCATTTAGGAACGACATGAACATGCTGCGTAGGTAGCTGTTTATCAGTAAATATCTCCACTGAGCTTTAGAAAAGCAGTAGCTTAATAAATTAAGTACTTCCTGGTATGGTTACTGTACTGGTAACTCCCCAAAAGAATCTGGATTGTGGTGAGGGAACAGAGAAAAAAGCTCATTTAGGACGTGCACTTACGAAGGGGGTAGGCAGCTGTATATCAGGGAGTAAAGCTTCTGAGAATAAAAACAGCTGCAGGTTGTTAAGCTAATTACACAGGGGAAAGGATAATGTACTGGGAACTCCTCAGAAGAATCTGATTTGTGGTGAGGGGAGAGAGATAAAAGCTCATTTAGGAACGACATGAACATGCTGCGTAGGTAGCTGTTTATCAGAAAATATCTCCACTGAGATTAAGAAAAGCAGTAGCTTAATAAATTAAGTACTTCCTGGTATGCTTACTGTACTGGTAACTCCCCAAAAGAATCTGGATTGTGGTGAGGGAACAGAGAAAAAAGCTCATTTAGGACCTGCACTTACGAAGGGGGTAGGCAGCTGTATATCAGGGAGTAAACCTTCTGAGAATAAAAACAGCTGGAGCTTGTTAAGGTAATTACACAGGGGAAAGGATAATGTACTGGAACTCCTCAGAAGAATCTGATTTGTGGTGAGGGGAGAGAGATAAAAGCTCATTTAGGAACGACATGAACATGCTGCGTAGGTAGCTGTTTATCAGTAAATATCTCCACGGAGATTAAGAAAAGCAGTAGCTTAATAAATTAAGTACTTCCTG
This sequence comes from Perognathus longimembris pacificus, assembly GCF_023159225.1. Lineage (NCBI taxonomy): Eukaryota > Metazoa > Chordata > Mammalia > Rodentia > Heteromyidae > Perognathus > Perognathus longimembris. Next base: position 26,564 of record NW_025962049.1, on the reverse strand, counting down.
GTATGGTTACTGTACTGGTAACTCCCCAAAAGAATCTGGATTGTGGTGAGGGAACAGAGAAAAAAGCTCATTTAGGACCGCACTTTCGAAGGGGGTAGTCAGCTGTATATCAGGGAGTAAAGCTTCTGAGAATAAAAACAGCTGGAGCTTGTTAAGGTAATTACACAGGGGAAAGGATAATGTACTGGGAACTCCTCAGAAGAATCTGATTTGTGGTGAGGGGAGAGAGATAAAAGCTCATTTAGGAACGACATGAACATGCTGCGTAGGTAGCTGTTTATCAGTAAATATCTCCACTGAGATTAAGAAAAGCAGTAGCTTAATAAATTAAGTACTTCCTGGTATGGTTACTGTACTGGTAACTCCCCAAAAGAATCTGTTTTGTGGTGAGGGAACAGGGAAAAAAGCTCATTTAGGACCTGCACTTACGAAGGGGGTAGGCAGCTGTATATCAGGGAGTAAACCTTCTGAGAATAAAAACAGCTGGAGCTTGTTAAGGTAATTACACAGGAGAAAGGATAATGTACTGGGAACTCCTCAGAAGAATCTGATTTGTGGTGAGGGGAGAGAGATAAAAGCTCATTTAGGAACGACATGAACATGCTGCGTAGGTAGCTGTTTATCAGTAAATATCTCCACTGAGCTTTAGAAAAGCAGTAGCTTAATAAATTAAGTACTTCCTGGTATGGTTACTGTACTGGTAACTCCCCAAAAGAATCTGGATTGTGGTGAGGGAACAGCGAAAAAAGCTCATTTAGGACGTGCACTTACGAAGGGGGTAGGCAGCTGTATATCAGGGAGTAAAGCTTCTGAGAGTAAAAACAGCTGCAGCTTGTTAAGCTAATTACACAGGGAAAGGATAATGTACTGGGAACTCCTCAGAAGAATCTGATTTGTGGTGAGGGGAGAGAGATAAAAGCTCATTTAGGAACGACATGAACATGCTGCGTAGGTAGCTGTTCATCAGAAAATATCTCCACTGAGATTAAGAAAAGCAGTAGCTTAATAAATTAAGTACTTCCTGGTATGCTTACTGTACTGGTAACTCCCCAAAAGAATCTGGATTGTGGTGAGGGAACAGAGAAAAAAGCTCATTTAAGACCTGCACTTACGAAGGGGGTAGGCAGCTGTATATCAGGGAGTAAACCTTCTGAGAATAAAAACAGCTGGAGCTTGTTAAGGTAATTACACAGGGGAAAGGATAATGTACTGGGAACTCCTCAGAAGAATCTGATTTGTGGTGAGGGGAGAGAGATAAAAGCTCATTTAGGAACGACATGAACATGCTGCGTAGGTAGCTGTTTATCAGTAAATATCTCCACGGAGATTAAGAAAAGCAGTAGCTTAATAAATTAAGTACTTCCTGGTATGGTTACTGTACTGGTAACTCCCCAAAACAATCTGGATTGTGGTGAGGGAACAGAGAAAAAAGCTCATTTAAGACCTGCACTTACGAAGGGGGTAGGCAGCTGTATATCAGGGAGTAAACCTTCTGAGAATAAAAACAGCTGGAGCTTGTTAAGGTAATTACACAGGGGAAAGGATAATGTACTGGGAACTCCTCAGAACATTCTGATTTGTGGTGACGGGAGAGAGATAAAAGCTCATTTTCAAACGACATGAACATGCTGCGTAGGTAGCTGTTTATCAGTAAATATCTCCACTGAGATTAAGAAAAGCAGTAGCTTAATAAATTAAGTACTTCCTGGTATGGTTACTGTACTGGTAACTCCCCAAAAGAATCTGGATTGTGGTGAGGGAACAGAGAAAAAAGCTCATTTAGGACCGCACTTTCGAAGGGGGTAGTCAGCTGTATATCAGGGAGTAAAGCTTCTGAGAATAAAAACAGCTGGAGCTTGTTAAGGTAATTACACAGGGGAAAGGGTAATGTACTGGGAACTCCTCAGAAGAATCTGATTTGTGGTGAGGGGAGAGAGATAAAAGCTCATTTAGGAACGACATGAACATGCTGCGTAGGTAGCTGTTTATCAGTAAATATCTCCACTGAGATTAAGAAAAGCAGTAGCTTAATAAATTAAGTACTTCCTGGTATGGTTACTGTACTGGTAACTCCCCAAAAGAATCTGGATTGTGGTGAGGGAACAGAGAAAAAAGCTCATTTAGGACCTGCACTTACGAAAGGGGTAGGCAGCTGTATATCAGGGAGTAAAGCTTCTGAGAATAAAAACAGCTGAGCTTGTTAAGGTAATTACACAGGGGAAAGGATAATGTACGGGGAAAAAAAAACTCCTCAGAAGAATCTGATTTGTGGTGAGGGGAGAGAGATAAAAGCTCATTTAAGAACTACATGTACATGCTACTTAGGTAGCTGTTTATCAGTAAATATCTCCACTGAGATTAAGAAAAGCAGTAGGTTAATAAATTAAGTACTTCCTGGTATGGTTACTGTACTGGTAACTCCCCAAAAGAATCTGGATTGTGGTGAGGGAACAGAGAAAAAAGCTCATTTAGGACCTGCAATTACGAAGGGGGTAGGCAGCTGTATATCAGGGAGTAAACCTTCTGAGAATAAAAACAGCTGGAGCTTGTTAAGGTAATTACACAGGAGAAAGGATAATGTACTGGGAACTCCTCAGAAGAATCTGATTTGTGGTGAGGGGAGAGAGATAAAAGCTCATTTAGGAACGACATGAACATGCTGCGTAGGTAGCTGTTTATCAGTAAATATCTCCACTGAGATTAAGAAAAGCAGTAGGTTAATAAATTAAGTACTTCCTGGTATGGTTACTGTACTGGTAACTCCCCAAAAGAATCTGGATTGTGGTGAGGGAACAGAGAAAAAAGCTCATTTAGGACCTGCACTTACGAAGGGGGGAGGCAGCTGTATATCAGGGAGTAAACCTTCTGAGAATAAAAACAGCTGGAGCTTGTTAAGGTAATTACACAGGGGAAAGGATAATGTACTGGGAACTCCTCAGAAGAATCTGATTTGTGGTGAGGGGAGAGAGATAAAAGCTCATTTAGGAACGACATGAACATGCTGCGTAGGTTAGCTGTTTATCAGTAAATACCTCCACGGAGATTGAGAAAAGCAGTAGCTTAATAAATTAAGTACTTCCTGGTATGGTTACTGTACTGGTAACTCCCCAAAAGAATCTGGATTGTGGTGAGGGAACAGAGAAAAAAGCTCATTTAAGACCTGCACTTACGAAGGGGGTAGGCAGCTGTATATCAGGGAGTAAACCTTCTGAGAATAAAAACAGCTGGAGCTTGTTAAGGTAATTACACAGGGGAAAGGATAATGTACTGGGAACTCCTCAGAACATTCTGATTTGTGGTGACGGGAGAGAGATAAAAGCTCATTTTCAAACGACATGAACATGCTGCGTAGGTAGCTGTTTATCAGTAAATATCTCCACTGAGATTAAGAAAAGCAGTAGCTTAATAAATTAAGTACTTCCTGGTATGGTTACTGTACTGGTAACTCCCCAAAAGAATCTGGATTGTGGTGAGGGAAAAGAGAAAAAAGCTCATTAGGACCGGCACTTTCGAAGGGGGTAGGCAGCTGTATATCAGGGAGTAAAGCTTCTGAGAAATAAAAAGAGCTGGAGCTTGTTAAGGTAATTACACAGGGGAAAGGATAATGTACTGGGAACTCCTCAGAAGAATCTGATTTGTGGTGAGGGGAGAGAGATAAAAGCTCATTTAGGAACGACATGAACATGCTGCGTAGGTAGCTGTTTATCAGTAAATATCTCCACTGAGATTAAGAAAAGCAGTAGCTTAATAAATTAAGTACTTCCTGGTATGGTTACTGTACTGGTAACTCCCCAAAAGAATCTGGATTGTGGTGAGGGAAGAATGAAAAAAGCTCATTTAGGAACTGCACTTACGAAGGGGGTAGGCAGCTGTATATCAGGGAGTAAACCTTCTGAGAATAAAAACAGCTGGAGCTTGTTAAGGTAATTACACAGGGGAAAGGATATTGTACTGGGAACTCCTCAGAAGAATCTGATTTGTGGTGAGGGGAGAGAGATAAAAGCTCATTTAGGAACGACATGAACATGCTGCGTAGGTAGCTGTTTATCAGTAAATATCTCCACTGAGATTTAGAAAAGCAGTAGCTTAATAAGTTAAGTACTTCCTGGTATGGTTACTGAACTGGTAACTCCCCAAAAGAATCTGGATTGAGGTGAGGGAACAGAGAAAAAAGCACATTTAGGACCTGCACTTACGAAGGGGGTAGGCAGCTGTATATCAGGGAGTAAAGCTTCTGAGAATAAAAACAGCTGGAGCTTGTTAAGGTAATTACACAGGGGAAAGGATAATGTACGGGGAACTCCTCAGAAGAATCTGATTTGTGGTGAGGGGAGAGAGATAAAACCTCATTTAAGAACTACATGTACATGCTACTTAGGTAGCTGTTTATCAGTAAATATCTCCACTGAGATTAAGAAAAGCAGTAGCGTAATAAATTAAGTACTTCCTGGTATGGTTACTGTACTGGTAACTCCCCAAAAGAATCTGGATTGTGGTGAGGGAACAGAGAAAAAAGCTCATTTAGGACCTGCACTTACGAAGGGGGTAGGCAGCTGTATATCAGGGAGTAAACCTTCTGAGAATAAAAACAGCTGGAGCTTGTTAAGGTAATTACACACGGGAAAGGATAATGTACTGGGAACTCCTCAGAAGAATCTGATTTGTGGTGAGGGGAGAGAGATAAAAGCTCATTTAGGAACGACATGAACATGCTGCGTAGGTAGCTGTTTATCAGTAAATATCTCCACTGAGATTAAGAAAAGCAGTAGCTTAATAAATTAAGTACTTCCTGGTATGGTTACTGTACTGGTAACTCCCCAAAAGAATCTGGATTGTGGTGAGGGAACAGAGAAAAAAAGCTCATTTAGGACCTGCACTTACGAAGGGGGTAGGCAGCTGTATATCAGGGGAGTAAACCTTCTGAGAATAAAAACAGCTGGAGCTTGTTAAGGTAATTACACAGGGGAAAGGATAATGTACTGGGAACTCCTCAGAAGATTCTGATTTGTGGTGAGGGGAGAGAGATAAAAGCTCATTTTCAAACGACATGAACATGCTGCGTAGGTAGCTGTTTATCAGTAAATATCTCCACTGAGATTAAGAAAAGCAGTAGCTTAATAAATTAAGTACTTCCTGGTATGGTTACTGTACTGGTAACTCCCAAAAGAATCTGGATTGTGGTGAGGGAACAGAGAAAAAAGCTCATTTAGGACCTGCACTTTCGAAGGGAGTAGGCAGCTGTATATCAGGGAGTAAAGCTTCTGAGAATAAAAACAGCTGGAGCTTGTTAAGGTAATTACACAGGGGAAAGGATAATGTACTGGGAACTCCTCAGAAGAATCTGATTTGTGGTGAGGGGAGAGAGATAAAAGCTCATTTAAGAACGACATGAACATGCTGTGTAGGTAGCTGTTTATCAGTAAATATCTCCACTGAGATTAAGAAAAGCAGTAGCTTAATAAATTAAGTACTTCCTGGTATGGTTACTGTACTGGTAACTCCCCAAAAGAATCTGGATTGTGGTGAGGGAACAGAGAAAAAAGCTCTTTTAGGACCTGCACTCACGAAGGGGGTAGGCAGCTGTATATCAGGGAGTAAACCTTCTGAGAATAAAAACAGCTGGAGCTTGTTAAGGTAATTACACAGGAGAAAGGATAAAGTACTGGGAACTCCTCAGAAGAATCTGATTTGTGGTGAGGGGAGAGAGATAAAAGCTCATTTAAGAACTACATGTACATGCTACTTAGGTAGCTGTTTATCAGTAAATATCTCCACTGAGATTAAGAAAAGCAGTAGCTTAATAAATTAAGTACTTCCTGGTATGGTTACTGTACTGGTAACTCCCCAAACGAATCTGGATTGTGGTGAGGGAATAGAGAAAAAAGCTCATTTAGGACCTGCACTCACGAAGGGGGTAGGCAGCTGTATATCAGGGAGTAAAGCTTCGGAGAATAAAAACAGCTGGAGCTTGTTAAGGTAATTACACAGGGGAAAGGATAATGTACTGGGAACTCCTCAGAAGAATCTGATTTTTGGTGAGGGGAGAGAGATAAAAGCTCATTTAAGAACTACATGTACATGCTACTTAGGTAGCTGTTTATCAGTAAATATCTCCACTGAGATTAAGAAAAGCAGTAGGTTAATAAATTAAGTACTTCCTGGTATGGTTACTGTACTGGTAACTCCCCAAAAGAATCTGGATTGTGGTGAGGGAAGAGAGAAAAAAGCTCATTTAGGACCTGCACTCACGAACGGGGTAGGCAGCTGTATATCAGGGAGTAAACCTTCTGAGAATAAAAACAGCTGGAGCTTGTTAAGGTAATTACACAGGAGAAAGGATAAAGTACTGGGAACTCCTCAGAAGAATCTGATCTGTGGTGAGGGGGAGAGAGATAAAAGCTCATTTAGGAACGACATGAACATGCTGTGTACGTAGCTGTTTATCAGTAAATATCTCCGCTGAGATTAAGAAAAGCAGTAGCTTAATAAATTAAGTACTTCCTGGTATGGTTACTGTACTGGTAACTCCCCAAAAGAATCTGGATTGTGGTGAGGGTACAGAAAAAAAAGCTCATTTAGGACCTGCACTTACGAAGGGGGTAGGCAGCTGTATATCAGGGAGTAAACCTTCTGAGAATAAAAACAGCTGGAGCTTGTTAAGGTAATTACACAGGGGAAAGGATAATGTACTGGGAACTCCTCAGAAGATTCTGATTTGTGGTGAGGGGAGAGAGATAAAAGCTCATTTTTAAACGACATGAACATGCTGCGTAGGTAGCTGTATATCAGTAAATATCTCCACTGAGATTAAGAAAAGCAGTAGCTTAATAAATTAAGTACTTCCTGGTATGGTTACTGTACTGGTAACTCCCCAAAAGAATCTGGATTGTGGTGAGGGAACAGAGAAAAAAGCTCATTTAGGACCTGCACTTACGAAGGGGGTAGGCAGCTGTATATCAGGGAGTAAAGCTTCTGAGAATAAAAACAGCTGGAGCTTGTTAAGGTAATTACACAGGGGAAAGGATAATGTACTGGGAACTCCTCAGAAGAATCTGATTTGTGGTGAGGGGAGAGAGATAAAAGCTCATTTAGGAACGACATGAACATGCTGCGTAGGTAGATGTTTATCAGTGAATATCTCCACTGAGTTTAAGAAAAGCAGTAGCTTAATAAATTAAGTACTTCCTGGTATGGTTACTGTACTGGTAACTCCCCAAAAGAATCTGGATTGTGGTGAGGGAACAGAGAAAAAAGCTCATTTAGGACCTGCACTTACGAAGGGGGTAGGCAGCTGTATATCAGGGAGTAAACCTTCTGAGAATAAAAACAGCTGGAGCTTGTTAAGGTAATTACACAGGGGAAAGGATAATGTACTGGGAACTCCTCAGAAGAATCTGATTTGTGGTGAGGGGAGAGAGATAAAAGCTCATTTAGGAACGACATGAACATGCTGCGTAGGTAGCTGTTTATCAGTAAATATCTCCACTGAGATTAAGAAAAGCAGTAGCTTAATAAATTAAGTACTTCCTGGTATGGTTACTGTACTGGTAACTCCCCAAAAGAATCTGGATTGTGGTGAGGGAACAGAGAAAAAAGCTCATTTAGGACCTGCACTTACGAAGGGGGTAGGCAGCTGTAGATCAGGGACTAAACCTTCTGAGAATAAAAACAGCTGGAGCTTGTTAAGGTAATTACACAGGGGAAAGGATAATGTACTGGGAACTCCTCAGAAGAATCTGATTTGTGGTGAGGGGGAGAGAGATAAAAGTTCATTTAGGAACGACATGAACATGCTGCTTAGGTAGCTGTTTATCAGTAAATATCTCCACTGAGATTAAGAAAAGCAGTAGGTTAATAAATTAAGTACTTCCTGGTATGGTTACTGTACTGGTAACTCCCCAAAAGAATCTGGATTTTGGTGAGGGAACAGAGAAAAAAGCTCATTTAGGACCTGCACTTACGAAGGGGGTAGGCAGCTGTATATCAGGGGAGTAAAGCTTCTGAGAATAAAAAAAGCTGGAGCTTGTTAAGGTTATTACACAGGGGAAAGGAAAATGTACTGGGAACTCCTCAGAAGAATCTGATTTGTGGTGAGGGGAGAGAGATAAAAGCTCATTTAGGAACTACATGTACATGCTGCTTAGGTAGCTGTTTATCAGTAAATATCTCCACTGAGATTAAGAAAAGCAGTAGCTTAATAAATTAAGTACTTCCTGGTATGGTTACTGTACTGGTAACTCCCCAAAAGAATCTGGATTGTGGTGAGGGAACAGAGAAAAAAGCTCATTTAGGACCTGCACTTACGAAGGGGGTAGGCATCTGTATATCAGGGACTAAACCTTCTGAGAATAAAAACAGCTGGAGCTTGTTAAGGTAATTACACAGGAGAAAGGATAAAGTACTGGGAACTCCTCAGAAGAATCTGATTTGTGGTGAGGGGAGAGAGATAAAAGCTCATTTAGGAACGACATGAACATGCTGCGTAGGTAGCTGTTTATCAGTAAATATCTCCACTGAGCTTTAGAAAAGCAGTAGCTTAATAAATTAAGTACTTCCTGGTATGGTTACTGTAGTGGTAACTCCCCAAAAGAATCTGGATTGTGGTGAGGGAACAGAGAAAAAAGCTCATTTAGGACCTGCACTTACGAAGGGGGTAGGCAGCTGTATATCAGGGAGTAAAGCTTCTGAGAATGAAAACAGCTGCAGCTTGTTAAGGTAATTACACAGGGGAAAGGATAATGTACTGGGAACTCCTCAGAAGAATCTGATTTGTGGTGAGGAGAGAGAGATAAAAGCTCATTTAGGAACGACATGAACATGCTGCGTAGGTAGCTGTTTATCAGTAAATATCTCCACTGAGATTAAGAAAAGCAGTAGCTTAATAAATTAAGTACTTCCTGGTATGGTTACTGTACTGGTAACTCCCCAAAAGAATCTGGATTGTGGTGAGGGAACAGAGAAAAAAGCTCATTTAGGACCTGCACTTTCGAAGGGGGTAGGCAGCTGTATATCAGGGAGTAAAGCTTCTGAGAATAAAAACAGCTGGAGCTTGTTAAGGTAATTACACAGGAGAAAGGATAAAGTACTGGGAACTCCTCAGAAGAATCTGATTTGTGGTGAGGGGGAGAGAGATAAAAGCTCATTTAAGAACTACATGTACATGCTACTTAGGTAGCTGTTTATCAGTAAATATCTCCACTGAGATTAAGAAAAGCAGTAGCTTAATAAATTAAGTACTTCCTGGTATGGTTACTGTACTGGTAACTCCCCAAAAGAATCTGGATTGTGGTGCGGGAAGAGAGAAAAAAGCTCATTTAGGACCTGCACTCACGAACGGGGTAGGCAGCTGTATATCAGGGAGTAAACCTTCTGAGAATAAAAACAGCTGGAGCTTGTTAAGGTAATTACACAGGAGAAAGGATAAAGTACTGGGAACTCCTCAGAAGAATCTGATTTGTGGTGAGGGGAGAGAGATAAAAGCTCATTTAGGAACGACATGAACATGCTGTGTACGTAGCTGTTTATCAGTAAATATCTCCACTGAGATTAAGAAAAGCAGTAGCTTAATAAATTAAGTACATCCTGGTATGGTTACTGTACTGGTAACTCCCAAAAGAATCTGGATTGTGGTGAGGGAACAGAGAAAAAAGCTCATTTAGGACCTGCACTTACGAAGGGGGTAGGCAGCTGTATATCAGGGAGTAAACCTTCTGAGAATAAAAACAGGTGGAGCTTGTTAAGGTAATTACACAGGGGAAAGGATAATGTACTGGGAACTCCTCAGAAGATTCTGATTGTGGTGAGGGGAGAGAGATAAAAGCTCATTTTTAAACGACATGAACATGCTGCGTAGGTAGCTGTATATCAGTAAATATCTCCACTGAGATTAAGAAAAGCAGTAGCTTAATAAATTAAGTACTTCCTGGTATGGTTACTGTACTGGTAACTCCCCAAAAGAATCTGGATTGTGGTGAGGGAACAGAGAAAAAAGCTCATTTAGGACCTGCACTTACGAAGGGGGTAGGCAGCTGTATATCAGGGAGTAAACCTTCTGAGAATAAAAACAGCTGGAGCTTGTTAAGGTAATTACACAGGGGAAAGGATAATGTACTGGGAACTCCTCAGAAGAATCTGATTTGTGGTGAGGGGAGAGAGATAAAAGCTCATTTAGGAACGACATGAACATGCTGCGTAGGTAGCTGTTTATCAGTAAATATCTCCACTGAGCTTTATAAAAGCAGTAGCTTAATAAATTAAGTACTTCCTGGTATGGTTACTGTACTGGTAACTCCCCAAAAGAATCTGGATTGTGGTGAGGGAACAGAGAAAAAAGCTCATTTAGGACCTGCACTTACGAAGGGGTAGGCAGCTGTATATCAGGGAGTAAAGCTTCTGAGAATAAAAACAGCTGGAGCTTGTTAAGGTAATTACACAGGGGAAAGGATAATGTACTGGGAACTCCTCAGAAGAATCTGATTTGTGGTGAGGGGGAGAGAGATAAAAGCTCATTTAGGAACGACATGAACATGCTGCGTAGGTAGCTGTTTATCAGTAAATATCTCCACTGAGCTTTATAAAAGCAGTAGCTTAATAAATTAAGTACTTCCTGGTATGGTTACTGTACTGGTAACTCCCAAAAGAATCTGGATTGTGGTGAGGGAACAGAGAAAAAAGCTCATTTAGGACCTGCACTTACGAAGGGGGTAGGCAGCTGTATATCAGGGAGTAAACCTTCTGAGAATAAAAACAGCTGGAGCTTGTTAAGGTAATTACACAGGGAAAGGATATGTACTGGGAACTCCTCAGAAGAATCTGATTTGTGGTGAGGGGAGAGAGATAAAAGTTCATTTAGGAACGACATGAACATGCTGCTTAGGTAGCTGTTTATCAGTAAATATCTCCACTGAGCTTTAGAAAAGCAGTAGCTTAATAAATTAAGTACTTCCTGGTATGGTTACTGTACTGGTAACTCCCCAAAAGAATCTGGATTGTGGTGAGGGAACAGAGAAAAAAGCTCTTTTAGGACCTGCACTCACGAAGGGGGTAGGCAGCTGTATATCAGGGAGTAAACCTTCTGAGAATAAAAACAGCTGGAGCTTGTTAAGGTAATTACACAGGAGAAAGGATAAAGTACTGGGAACTCCTCAGAAGAATCTGATTTTTGGTGAGGGGAGAGAGAGATAAAAGCTCATTTAAGAACTACATGTACATGCTACTTAGGTAGCTGTTTATCAGTAAATATCTCCACTGAGATTAAGAAAAGCAGTAGCTTAATAAATTAAGTACTTCCTGGTATGGTTACTGTACTGGTAACTCCCCAAACGAATCTGGATTGTGGTGAGGGAATAGAGAAAAAAGCTCATTTAGGACCTGCACTCACGAAGGGGGTAGGCAGCTGTATATCAGGGAGTAAAGCTTCGGAGAATAAAAACAGCTGGAGCTTGTTAAGGTAATTACACAGGGGAAATTGTAAAGTACTGGGAACTCCTCAGAAGAATCTGATTTGTGGTGACGGGGAGAGAGATAAAAGCTCATTTATTAACGACATGAACATGCTGCGTAGGTAGCTGTTTATCAGAAAATATCTCCACTGAGATTAAGAAAAGCAGTAGCTTAATAAATTAAGTACTTCCTGGTATGGTTACTGTACTGGTAACTCCCCTAAAGAATCTTGATCGTGGTGAGGGAACAGAGATAAAAGCTCATTTAGGACCTGCACTTATGAAGGGGGTAGGCAGCAGTATATCAGGGAGTAAACCTTCTGAGAATAAAAACAGCTGGAGCTTGTTAAGGTAATTACACAGGGGAAAGGATAATGTACTGGGAACTCCTCAGAAGAATCTGATTTGTGGTGAGGGGAGAGAGATAAAAGCTAATTTAGGAACGACATGAACATGCTGCGTAGGTAGCTGTTTATCAGTAAATATCTCCACTGAGATTAAGAAAAGCAGTAGCTTAATAAAGTAAGTACTTCCTGGTATGGTTACTGTACTGGTAACTCCCAAAAAGAATCTAGATTGTGGTGAGGGAAAAGAGAAAAAAGCTCATTTAGGACCTGCACTTACTAGAGGGGGGGGGGGGGGTAGGCAGCTGTATATCAGGGAATAAACCTTCTGAGAATAAAAACAGCTGGAGCTTGTTAAGGTAATTACACAGGGGAAATTATAAAGTACTGGGAACTCCTCAGAAGAATCTGATTTGTGGTGAGGGGGAGAGAGATAAAAGCTCATTTAGGAACGACATGAACATGCTGCGTAGGTAGCTGTTTATCAGTAAATATCGCCACTGAGATTAAGAAATGCAGTAGCTTAATAAATTAAGTACTTCCTGGTATGGTTACTGTACTGGTAACTCCCCAAAAGAATCTGGATTTTGGTGAGGGAACAGAGAAAAAAGCTCATTTAGGACCTGCACTTACGAAGGGGGTAGGCATCTGTATATTCAGGGAGTAAACCTTCTGAGAATTAAAACAGCTGGATCTTGTTAAGGTAATTAAACAAGGGAAAGGATAATGTACTGGGAACTCCTCAGAAGTATCTGATTTGTGGTGAGGGGAGAGAGATAAAAGCTCATTTATGAACGACATGAACATGCTGCACACGTAGCTGTTTATCAGTAAATATCTCCACTGAGATTAAGAAAAGCAGTAGCTTAATAAATTAAGTACTTCCTGGTATGGTTACTGTACTGGTAACTCCCCAAAAGAATCTGGATTGTGGTGAGGAAACAGAGAAAAAAGCTCATTTAGGACCTGCACTTACGAAGGGGGTAGGCAGCTGTATATCAGGGAGTAAACATTCTGAGAATAAAAACAGCTGGAGCTTGTTAAGGTAATTACACAGGGGAAAGGATAATGTACTGGGAACTCCTCAGAAGAATCTGATTTGTGGTGAGGGGAGAGAGATAAAAGCTCATTTAGGAACGACATTCACATGCTGCGTAGGTAGCTGTTTATCATTAAATATCTCCACTGAGATTAAGAAAAGCAGTAGCTTAATAAATTAAGTACTTCCTGGTATGGTTACTGTACTGTTAACTCCCCAAAAGAATCTGGATTGTGTTGAGGGAACAGAGAAAAAAGCTCATTTAGGACCTGCACTTACGAAGGGGTTAGGCAGCTGTATATCAGGGAGTAAACCATCTGAGAATAAAAACAGCTGGAGCTTGTTAAGGTAATTACACAGGGGAAAGGATAATGTACTGGGAACTCCTTAGAAGAATCTGATTTGTGGTGAGGGGAGAGAGATAAAAGCTCATTTAGGAACGACATGAACATGCTGCGTAGATAGCTGTTTATCAGTAAATATCTCCACTGAGATTAAGAAAAGCAGTAGCTTAATAAATTAAGTACTTCCTGGTATGGTTACTGTACTGGTAACTCCCCAAAAGAATCTGGATTGTGGTGAGGGAACAGAGAAAAAAGCTCATTTAGGACCTTCACTTACGAAGGGGGTAGGCAGCTGTATATCAGGGAGTAAACCTTCTGAGAATAAAAACAGCTGGAGCTTGTTAAGGTAATTACACAGGGGAAAGGATAATGTACTGGGAACTCCTCATAAGAATCTGATTTGTGGTGAGGGGGAGAGAGATAAAAGCTCATTTAGGAACGACATGAACATGCTGCGTAGGTAGCTGTTTATCAGTAAATATCTCCACTGAGATTAAGAAAAGCAGTAGTTTAATAAATTAAGTACTTCCTGGTATGGTTACTGTACTGGTAACTCCCCAAAAGAATCTGGATTGTGGTGAGGGAACAGAGAAAAAAGCTCATTTAGGACCTGCACTTACGAAGGGGGTAGGCAGCTGTATATCAGGGAGTAAACCTTCTGAGAATAAAAACAGCTGGAGCTTGTTAAGGTAATTACACAGGGGAAAGGATAATGTACTGGGAACTCCTCAGAAGAATCTGATTTGTGGTGAGGGAGAGAGATAAAAGCTCATTTAGGAACGACATGAACATGCTGCGTAGGTAGCTGTTTATCAGAAAATATCTCCACTGAGGTTAAGAAAAGCAGTAGCTTAATAAATTAAGTACTTCCTGGTGTGGTTACTGTACTGGTAACTCCCCAAAAGTATCTGGATTGTGGTGAGGGAACAGAGAAAAAAGCTCATTTAGGACCTGCACTTACGAAGGGGGTAGGCAGCTGTATATCAGGGAGTAAACCTTCTGAGAATAAAAACAGCTGGAGCTTGTTAAGGTAATTACACAAGGGAAAGGATAATGTACTGGGAACTCCTCAGAAGAATCTGATTTGTGGTGAGGGGAGAGAGATAAAAGCTCATTTAGGAACGACATGAACATGCTGCGTAGGTAGCAGTTTATCAGAAAATATCTCCACTGAGGTTAAGAAAAGCAGTAGCTTAATAAATTAAGTACTTCCTGGTGTGGTTACTGTACTGGTAACTCCCCAAAAGTATCTGGATTGTGGTGAGGGAACAGAGAAAAAAGCTCATTTAGGACCTGCACTTACGAAGGGGGTAGGCAGCTGTATATCAGGGAGTAAACCTTCTGAGAATAAAAACAGCTGGAGCTTGTTAAGGTAATTACACAGGGGAAAGGATAATGTACTGGGAACTCCTCAGAAGAATCTGATTTGTGGTGAGGGGAGAGAGATAAAAGCTCATATAGGAACGACATGAACATGCTGCGTAGGTAGCTGTTTATCAGTAAATATCTCCACTGAGATTAAGAAAAGCAGTAGCTTAATAAATTAAGTACTTCCTGGTATGGTTACTGTACTGTTAACTCCCCAAAAGAATCTGGATTGTGGTGAGGGAACAGAGAAAAAAGCTCATTAAGGACCTGCACTTAAGAAGGGGATAGGCAGCAGTATATCAGGGAGTAAGCCTTCTGAGAATAAAAACAGCTGGAGCTTGTTAAGGTAATTACACAGGGGAAAGGATAATGTACTGGGAACTCCTCAGAAGAATCTGATTTGTGGTGAGGGGAGAGAGATAAAAGCTCATTTAGGAACGATATGAACATGCTGCGTACGTAGCAGTTTATCAGTAAATATCTCCACTGAGATTAAGAAAAGCAGTAGCTTAATAAATTAAGTACTTCCTGGTATGGTTACTGTACTGGTAACTCCCCAAAAGAATCTGGATTGTGGTGAGGGAACAGAGAAAAAAGCTCATTTAGGACCTGCACTTACGAAGGGGGTAGGCAGCTGTATATCACGGAGTAAACCTTCTGAGAGTAAAAACAGCTGGAGCTTGTTAAGGTAATTACACAGGGGAAAGGATAATGTACTGGGAACTCCTCAGAAGAATCTGATTTGTGGTGAGGGGAGAGAGATAAAAGCTCATTTAGGAACGACATGAACATGCTGCGTAGGTAGCTGTTTATCAGTAAATATCTCCATTGAGATTAAGAAAAGCAGTAGCTTAATAAATTAAGTACTTCCTGGTATGGTTACTGTACTGGTAACTCCCCAAAAGAATCTGGATCGTGGTGAGGGAACAGAGATAAAAGCTCATTTAGGACCTGCACTTATGAAGGGGGTAGGCAGCAGTATATCAGGGAGTAAACCTTCTGAGAATAAAAACAGCTGGAGCTTGTTAAGGTAATTACACAGGGGAAAGGATAATGTACTGGGAACTCCTCAGAAGAATCTGATTTGTGGTGAGGGGAGAGAGATAAAAGCTCATTTAGGAACGACATGAACATGCTGCGTAGATAGCTGTATATCAGTAAATGTCTCCACTGAGATTAAGAAAAGCAGTAGCTTAATAAATTAAGTACTTCCTGGTATGGTTACTGTACTGGTAACTCCCAAAAAGAATCTAGATTGTGGTGAGGGAAAAGAGAAAAAAGCTCATTTAGGACCTGCACTTACGAAGGGGGTAGGCAGCTGTATATCAGGGAATAAACCTTCTGAGAATAAAAACAGCTGGAGCTTGTTAAGGTAATTACACAGGGGAAATTATAAAGTACTGGGAACTCCTCAGAAGAATCTGATTTGTGGTGGAGGGGAGAGAGATAAAAGCTCATTTAGGAACGACATGAACATGCTGCGTAGGTAGCTGTTTATCAGTAAATATCTCCACTGAGATTAAGAAAAGCAGTAGCTTAATAAATTAAGTACTTCCTGGTATGGTTACTGTACTGGTAACTCCCCAAAAGAATCTGGATTGTGGTGAGGGAACAGAGAAAAAAGCTCATTTAGGACCTTCACTTACGAAGGGGGTAGGCAGCTGTATATCAGGGAGTAAACCTTCTGAGAATAAAAACAGCTGGAGCTTGTTAAGGTAATTACACAGGGGAAAGGATAATGTACTGGGAACTCCTCATAAAAATCTGATTTGTGGTGAGGGGGAGAGAGATAAAAGCTCATTTAGGAACGACATGAACATGCTGCGTAGGTAGCTGTTTATCAGTAAATATCTCCACTGAGATTAAGAAAAGCAGTAGTTTAATAAATTAAGTACTTCCTGGTATGGTTACTGTACTGGTAACTCCCCAAAAGAATCTGGATTGTGGTGAGGGAACAGAGAAAAAAGCTCATTTAGGACCTGCACTTACGAAGGGGGTAGGCAGCTGTATATCAGGGAGTAAAGCTTCTGAGAATAAAAACAGCTGGAGCTTGTTAAGGTAATTACACAGGGGAAAGGATAATGTACTGGGAACTCCTCAGAAGAATCTGATTTGTGGAGAGGGGAGAGAGATAAAAGCTCATTTAGGAACGACATGAACATGCTGCGCAGTTAGCTGTTTAACAGTAAATATCTCCACTGAGATTAAGAAAAGCAGTAGGTTAATAAATTAAGTACTTCCTGGTATTGTTACTGTACAGGTAACTCCCCAAAAGAATCTGGATTGTGGTGAGGGAACAGAGAAAAAAGCTCATTTAGGACCTGCACTTACGAAGGGGGTAGGCAGCTGTATATCAGGGAGTAAAGCTTCTGAGAATAAAAACAGCTGCAGCTTGTTAAGGTAATTACACAGGGGAAAGGATAATGTACTGGGAACTCCTCTGAAGAATCTGATTTGTGTTGAGGGGAGAGAGATAAAAGCTCATTTAGGAACGACATGAACATGCTGCGTAGGTAGCTGTTTATCAGTAAATATCTCCACTGAGATTAAGAAAAGCAGTAGGTTAATAAATTAAGTACTTCCTGGTATGGTTACTGTACTGGTAACTCCCCAAAAGAATCTGGATTGTGGTGAGGGAACAGAGAAAAAGCTCATTTAGGACCTGCACTTACGAAGGGGGTAGGCAGCTGTATATCAGGGAGTAAAGCTTCTGAGAATAAAAACAGCTGGAGCTTGTTAAGGTAATTACACACGGGAAAGGATAATGTACTGGGAACTCCTCAGAAGAATCTGATTTGTGGTGAGGGGAGAGAGATAAAAGCTCATTTAGGAACGACATGAACATGCTGCTTAGGTAGCAGTTTATCAGTAAATATCTCCACTGAGATTAAGAAAAGCAGTAGCTTAATAAATTAAGTACTTCCTGGTATGGTTACTGTACTGGTAACTCCCCAAAAGAATCTGGATTGTGGTGAGGGGAACAGAGAAAAAAGCTCATTTACGACCTGCACTTACGAAGGGGGTAGGCAGCTGTATATCAGGGAGTAAAGCTTCTGAGAATAAAAACAGCTGCAGCTTGTTAAGGTAATTACACAGGGGAAAGGATAATGTACTGGGAACTCCTCAGAAGAATCTGATTTGTGGTGAGGGGAGAGAGATAAAAGCTCATTTAGGAACGACATGAACATGCTGCGTAGGTAGCTGTTTAACAGTAAATATCTCCACTGAGATTAAGAAAAGCAGTAGCTTAATAAATTAAGTACTTCCTGGTATGGTTACTGTACTGGTAACTCCCCAAAAGAATCTGGATTGTGGTGAGGGAACAGAGAAAAAAGCTCATTTAGGACCTGCACTTACGAAGGGGGTAGGCAGCTGTATATCAGGGAGTAAACCTTCTGAGAATAAAAACAGCTGGAGCTTGTTAAGGTAATTACACAGGGGAAAGGATAATGTACTGGGAACTCCTCAGAAGAATCTGATTTGTGGTGAGGGGAGAGAGATAAAAGCTCATTTAGGAACGACATGAACATGCTGCGTAGGTAGCAGTTTATCAGTAAATATCTCCACTGAGATTAAGAAAAGCAGTAGCTTAATAAATTAAGTACTTCCTGGTATGGTTACTGTACTGGTAACTCCCCAAACGAATCTGGATTGTGGTGAGGGAACAGAGAAAAAAGCTCATTTAGGACCTGCACTTACGAAGGGGGTAGGCAGCTGTATATCAGGGAGTAAACCTTCTGAGAATAAAAACAGCTGGAGCTTGTTAAGGTAATTACACAGGGGAAAGTATAAAGTACTGGGAACTCCTCAGAAGAATCTGATTTGTGGTGAGGGGAGAGAGATAAAAGCTCATTTAGGAACGACATGAACATGCTGCGTAGGTAGCTGTTTATCAGTAAATATCTCCACTTAGCTTTAGAAAAGCAGTAGCTTAATAAATTAAGTACTTCCTGGTATGGTTACTGTACTGGTAACTCCCCAAAAGAATCTGGATTGTGGTGAGGGAACAGAGAAAAAAGCTCATTTACGACCTGCACTTACGAAGGGGGTAGGCAGCTGTATATCAGGGAGTAAAGCTTCTGAGAATAAAAACAGCTGCAGCTTGTTAAGGTAATTACACAGGGGAAAGGATAATGTACTGGGAACTCCTCAGAAGAATCTGATTTGTGGTGAGGGAGAGAGATAAAAGCTCATTTAGGAACGACATGAACATGCTGCGTAGGTAGCTGTTTATCAGTAAATATCTCCACTGAGATTAAGAAAAGCAGTAGCTTAATAAATTAAGTACTTCCTGGTATGGTTACTGTACTGGTAACTCCCCAAAAGAATCTGGATTGTGGTGAGGGAACAGAGAAAAAAGCTCATTTAGGACCTGCACTTACGAAGGGGGTAGGCAGCTGTATATCAGGGAGTAAACCTTCTGAGAATAAAAACAGCTGGAGCTTGTTAAGGTAATTACACAGGGGAAAGGATAATGTACTGGGAACTCCTCAGAAGAATCTGATTTGTGGTGAGGGGGAGAGAGATAAAAGCTCATTTAGGAACGACATGAACATGCTGCGTAGGTAGCAGTTTATCAGTAAATATCTCCACTGAGATTAAGAAAAGCAGTAGCTTAATAAATTAAGTACTTCCTGGTATGGTTACTGTACTGGTAACTCCCCAAACGAATCTGGATTGTGGTGAGGGAACAGAGAAAAAAGCTCATTTAGGACCTGCACTTACGAAGGGGGTAGGCAGCTGTATATCAGGGAGTAAACCTTCTGAGAATAAAAACAGCTGGAGCTTGTTAAGGTAATTACACAGGGGAAAGGATAAAGTACTGGGAACTCCTCAGAAGAATCTGATTTGTGGTGAGGGGAGAGAGATAAAAGCTCATTTAGGAACGACATGAACATGCTGCGTAGGTAGCTGTTTATCAGTAAATATCTCCACTTAGCTTTAGAAAAGCAGTAGCTTAATAAATTAAGTACTTCCTGGTATGGTTACTGTACTGGTAACTCCCCAAAAGAATCTGGATTGTGGTGAGGGAACAGAGAAAAAAGCTCATTTAGGACCTGCACTTACGAAGGGGGTAGGCAGCTGTATATCAGGGAGTAAAGCTTCTGAGAATAAAAACAGCTGCAGCTTGTTAAGGTAATTACACAGGGGAAAGGATAATGTACTGGGAACTCCTCAGAAGAATCTGATTTGTGGTGAGGGGAGAGAGATAAAAGCTCATTTAGGAACGACATGAACATGCTGCGTAGGTAGCTGTTTATCAGTAAATATCTCCACTGAGATTAAGAAAAGCAGTAGCTTAATAAATTAAGTACTTCCTGGTATGGTTACTGTACTGGTAACTCCCCAAAAGAATCTGGATTGTGGTGAGGGAACAGAGAAAAAAGCTCATTTAGGACCTGCACTTTCGAAGGGGGTAGGCAGCTGTATATCAGGGAGTAAATCTTCTGAGAATAAAAACAGCTGGAGCTTGTTAAGGTAATTACACAGGGGAAAGGATAATGTACTGGGAACTCCTCAGAAGAATCTGATTTGTGGTGAGGGGAGAGAGATAAAAGCTCATTTAGGAACGACATGAACATGCTGCGTAGGTAGCAGTTTATCAGTAAATATCTCCACTGAGATTAAGAAAAGCAGTAGCTTAATAAATTAAGTACTTCCTGGTATGGTTACTGTACTGGTAACTCCCCAAACGAATCTGGATTGTGGTGAGGGAACAGAGAAAAAAGCTCATTTAGGACCTGCACTTACGAAGGGGGTAGGCAGCTGTATATCAGGGAGTAAACCTTCTGAGAATAAAAACAGCTGGAGCTTGTTAAGGTAATTACACAGGGGAAAGGATAAAGTACTGGGAACTCCTCAGAAGAATCTGATTTGTGGTGAGGGGAGAGAGATAAAAGCTCATTTAGGAACGACATGAACATGCTGCGTAGGTAGCTGTTTATCAGTAAATATCTCCACTTAGCTTTAGAAAAGCAGTAGCTTAATAAATTAAGTACTTCCTGGTATGGTTACTGTACTGGTAACTCCCCAAAAGAATCTGGATTGTGGTGAGGGAACAGAGAAAAAAGCTCATTTAGGACCTGCACTTACGAAGGGGGTAGGCAGCTGTATATCAGGGAGTAAAGCTTCTGAGAATAAAAACAGCTGCAGCTTGTTAAGGTAATTACACAGGGGAAAGGATAATGTACTGGGAACTCCTCAGAAGAATCTGATTTGTGGTGAGGGGAGAGAGATAAAAGCTCATTTAGGAACGACATGAACATGCTGCGTAGGTAGCTGTTTATCAGTAAATATCTCCACTGAGATTAAGAAAAGCAGTAGCTTAATAAATTAAGTACTTCCTGGTATGGTTACTGTACTGGTAACTCCCCAAAAGAATCTGGATTGTGGTGAGGGAACAGAGAAAAAAGCTCATTTAGGACCTGCACTTTCGAAGGGGGTAGGCAGCTGTATATCAGGGAGTAAATCTTCTGAGAATAAAAAACAGCTGGAGCTTGTTAAGGTAATTACACAGGGGAAAGGATAATGTACTGGGAACTCCTCAGAAGAATCTGATTTGTGGTGAGGGGAGAGAGATAAAAGCTCATTTAGGAACGACATGAACATGCTGCGTAGGTAGCTGTTTATCAGTAAATATCTCCACTGAGATTAAGAAAAGCAGTAGCTTAATAAATTAAGTACTTCCTGGTATGGTTACTGTACTGGTAACAACCCAAAAGAATCTGGATTGTGGTGAGGGAACAGAGAAAAAAGCTCATTTAGGAACTGCACTTACGAAGGGGGTAGGCAGCTGTATATCAGGGAGTAAACCTTCTGAGAATAAAAACAGCTGGAGCTTGTTAAGGTAATTACACAGGGGAAAGGATATTGTACTGGGAACTCTTCAGAAGAATCTGATTTGTGGTGAGGGGAGAGAGATAAAAGCTCATTTAGGAACCACATGGACATGCTGCGTAGGTAGCTGTTTATCAGTAAATATCTCCACTGAGATTAAGAAAAGCAGTAGCTTAATAAATTAAGTACTTCCTGGTATGGTTACTGTACTGGTAACTCCCCAAAAGAATCTGGATTGTGGTGAGGGAACAGAGAAAAAAGCTCATTTAGGACCTGCACTTACGAAGGGGGTAGGCAGCTGTATATCAGGGAGTAAACCTTCTGAGAATAAAAACAGCTGGAGCTTGTTAAGGTAATTACACAGGGGAAAGGATAATGTACTGGGAACTCCTCAGAAGAATCTGATTTGTGGTGAGGGGAGAGAGATAAATGCTCATTTAGGAACGACATGAACATGCTGCGTAGGTAGCTGTTTATCAGTAAATATCTCCACTGAGATTAAGAAAAGCAGTAGCTTAATAAATTAAGTACTTCCTGGTATGGTTACTCTACTGGTAACTCCCCAAAAGAATCTGGATTGTGGTGAGGGAACAGAGAAAAAAAGCTCATTTAGGACCTGCCCTTACGAAGGGGGTAGGCAGCAGTATATCAGGGAGTAAACCTTCTGAGAATAAAAACAGCTGGAGCTTGTTAAGGTAATTACACAGGAGAAGGATAAAGTACTGGGAACTCCTCAGAAGAATCTGATTTGTGGTGTGAGGGGAGAGAGATAAAAGCTCATTTAGGAACGACATGAACATGCTGCTTAGGTAGCTGTTTATCAGTAAATATCTCCACTGAGCTTTAGAAAAGCAGTAGCTTAATAACTTAAGTACTTCCTGGTTTGGTTACTGTACTGGTAACTCCCCAAAAGAATCTGGATTGTGGTGAGGGAACAGAGAAAAAAAGCTCATTTAGGACCTGCACTTACGAAGGGGGTAGGCAGCTGTATATCAGGGAGTAAAGCTTCTGAGAATAAAAACAGCTGCAGCTTGTTAAGGTAATTACACAGGGGAAAGGATAATGTACTGGGAACTCCTCAGAAGAATCTGATTTGTGGTGAGGGGAGAGAGATAAAAGCTCATTTAGGAACGACATGAACATGCTGCGTAGGTAGCTGTTTATCAGTAAATATCTCCACTGAGATTAAGAAAAGCAGTAGCTTAATAAATTAAGTACTTCCTGGTATGGTTACTGTACTGGTAACTCCCCAAAAGAATCTGGATTGTGGTGAGGGAAGAGAGAAAAAAGCTCATTTAGGACCTGCACTTTCGAAGGGGGTAGGCAGCTGTATATCAGGGAGTAAAGCTTCTGAGAATAAAAACAGCTGGAGCTTGTTAAGGTAATTACACTGGGGAAAGGATAATGTACTGGGAACTCCTCAGAAGAATCTGATTTGTGGTGAGGGGGAGAGAGATAAAAGCTCATTTAGGAACGACATGAACATGCTGCGTAGGTAGCAGTTTATCAGTAAATATCTCCACTGAGATTAAGAAAAGCAGTAGCTTAATAAATTAAGTACTTCCTGGTATGGTTACTGTACTGGTAACTCCCCAAACGAATCTGGATTGTGGTGAGGGAACAGAGAAAAAAGATCATTTAGGACCTGCACTTACGAAGGGGGTAGGCAGCTGTATATCAGGGAGTAAACCTTCTGAGAATAAAAACAGCTGGAGCTTGTTAAGGTAATTACACAGGGGAAAGGATAATGTACTGGGAACTCCTCAGAAGATTCTGATTTGTGGTGAGGGGAGAGAGATAAAAGCTCATTTAGGAACGACATGAACATGCTGCGTAGGTAGCTGTTTATCAGTAAATATCTCCACTGAGATTAAGAAAAGCAGTAGCTTAATAAATTAAGTACTTCCTGGTATGGTTACTGTACTGGTAACTCCCCAAAAGAATCTGGATTGTGGTGAGGGAACAGAGAAAAAAGCTCATTTAGGAACTGCACTTACGAAGGGGGTAGGCAGCTGTATATCAGGGAGTAAACCTTCTGAGAATAAAAACAGCTGGAGCTTGTTAAGGTAATTACACAGGGGAAAGGATATTGTACTGGGAACTCTTCAGAAGAATCTGATTTGTGGTGAGGGGAGAGAGATAAAAGCTCATTTAGGAACGACAGGGACATGCTGCGTAGGTAGCTGTTCATCAGTAAATATCTCCACTGAGATTAAGAAAAGCAGTAGCTTAATAAATTAAGTACTTCCTGGTATGGTTACTGTACTGGTAACTCCCCAAAAGAATCTGGATTGTGGTGAGGGAAGAGAGAAAAAAGCTCATTTAGGACCTGCACTTTCGAAGGGGGTAGGCAGCTGTATATCAGGGAGTAAAGCTTCTGAGAATAAAAACAGCTGGAGCTTGTTAAGGTAATTACACAGGGGAAAGGATAATGTACTGGGAACTCCTCAGAAGAATCTGATTTGTGGTGAGGGGAGAGAGATAAAAGCTCATTTAGGAACGACATGAACATGCTGCGTAGGTAGCAGTTTATCAGTAAATATCTCCACTGAGATTAAGAAAAGCAGTAGCTTAATAAATTAAGTACTTCCTGGTATGGTTACTGTACTGGTAACTCCCCAAAAGAATCTGGATTGTGGTGAGGGAACAGAGAAAAAAGCTCATTTAGGACCTGCACTTACGAAGGGGGTAGGCAGCTGTATATCAGGGAGTAAACCTTCTGAGAATAAAAACAGCTGGAGCTTGTTAAGGTAATTACACAGGAGAAAGGATAAAGTACTGGGAACTCCTCAGAAGAATCTGATTTTTGGTGAGGGGAGAGAGATAAAAGCTCATTTAGGAACGACATGAACATGCTGCGTAGGTAGCTGTTTATCAGTAAATATCTCCACTGAGCTTTAGAAAAGCAGTAGCTTAATAAATTAAGTACTTCCTGGTATGGTTACTGTACTGGTAACTCCCCAAAAGAATCTGGATTGTGGTGAGGGAACAGAGAAAAAAGCTCATTTAGGACCTGCACTTACGAAGGGGGTAGGCAGCTGTATATCAGGGAGTAAAGCTTTGGGAATAAAAACAGATGCAGCTTGTTAAGGTAATTACACAGGGGAAAGGATCATGTACTGGGAACTCCTCAGAAGAATCTGATTTGTGGTGAGGGGAGAGAGATAAAAGCTCATTTAGGAACGACATGAACATGCTGCGTAGGTAGCTGTTTATCAGTAAATATCTCCACTGAGATTAAGAAAAGCAGTAGCTTAATAAATTAAGTACTTCCTGGTATGGTTACTGTACTGGTAACTCCCCAAAAGAATCTGGATTGTGGTGAGGGAACAGAGAAAAAAGCTCATTTAGGACCTGCACTTTCGAAGGGGGTAGGCAGCTGTATATCAGGGAGTAAAGCTTCTGAGAATAAAAACAGCTGGAGCTTGTTAAGGTAATTACACAGGGGAAAGGATAATGTACTGGGAACTCCTCAGAAGAATCTGATTTGTGGTGAGGGGAGAGAGATAAAAGCTCATTTAGGAACGACATGAACATGCTGCGTAGGTAGCAGTTTATCAGTAAATATCTCCACTGAGATTAAGAAAAGCAGTAGCTTAATAAATTAAGTACTTCCTGGTATGGTTACTGTACTGGTAACTCCCCAAAAGAATCTGGATTGTGGTGAGGGAACAGAGAAAAAAGCTCATTTAGGACCTGCACTTACGAAGGGGGTAGGCAGCTGTATATCAGGGAGTAAACCTTCTGAGAATAAAAACAGCTGGAGCTTGTTAAGGTAATTACACAGGAGAAAGGATAAAGTACTGGGAACTCCTCAGAAGAATCTGATTTTTGGTGAGGGGAGAGAGATAAAAGCTCATTTAGGAACGACATGAACATGCTGCGTAGGTAGCTGTTTATCAGTAAATATCTCCACTGAGCTTTAGAAAAGCAGTAGCTTAATAAATTAAGTACTTCCTGGTATGGTTACTGTACTGGTAACTCCCCAAAAGAATCTGGATTGTGGTGAGGGAACAGAGAAAAAAGCTCATTTAGGACCTGCACTTACGAAGGGGGTAGGCAGCTGTATATCAGGGAGTAAAGCTTCTGAGAATAAAAACAGCTGCAGCTTGTTAAGGTAATTACACAGGGGAAAGGATAATGTACTGGGAACTCCTCAGAAGAATCTGATTTGTGGTGAGGGGAGAGAGATAAAAGCTCATTTAGGAACGACATGAACATGCTGCGTAGGTAGCTGGTTATCAGTAAATATCTCCACTGAGATTAAGAAAAGCAGTAGCTTAATAAATTAAGTACTTCCTGGTATGGTTACTGTACTGGTAACTCCCCAAAAGAATCTGGATTGTGGTGAGGGAACAGAGAAAAAAGCTCATTTAGGACCTGCACTTTCGAAGGGGGTAGGCAGCTGTATATCAGGGAGTAAAGCTTCTGAGAATAAAAACAGCTGGAGCTTGTTAAGGTAATTACACAGGGGAAAGGATAATGTACTGGGAACTCCTCAGAAGAATCTGATTTGTGGTGAGGGGAGAGAGATAAAAGCTCATTTAGGAACGACATGAACATGCTGCGTAGGTAGCTGTTTATCAGTAAATATCTCCACTGAGATTAAGAAAAGCAGTAGCTTAATAAATTAAGTACTTCCTGGTATGGTTACTGTACTGGTAACTCCCCAAAAGAATCTGGATTGTGGTGAGGGAACAGAGAAAAAAGCTCATTTAGGAACTGCACTTACGAAGGGGGTAGGCAGCTGTATATCAGGGAGTAAACCTTCTGAGAATAAAAACAGCTGGAGCTTGTTAAGGTAATTACACAGGGGAAAGGATATTGTACTGGGAACTCCTCAGAAGAATCTGATTTGTGGTGAGGGGAGAGAGATAAAAGCTCATTTAGGAACGACATGAACATGCTGCGTAGGTAGCTGTTTATCAGTAAATATCTCCACTGAGCTATAGAAAAGCAGTATCTTAATAAATTAAGTACTTCCTGGTATGGTTACTGTACTGGTAACTCCCCAAAAGAATCTGGATTGTGGTGAGGGAACAGAGAAAAAATCTCATTTCGGACCTGCACTTACGAAGAGGGTAGGCAGCTGTATATCAGGGAGTAAACCTTCTGAGAATAAAAACAGCTGGAGCTTGTTAAGGTAATTACACAGGAGAAAGGATAAAGTACTGGGAACTCCTCAGAAGAA